>NW_027463571.1:0-85042 GCF_050947455.1 Rhinoderma darwinii
GTCGTCATTGAAATGAAAGGCCGCAGCTGGAGGACGATGAGCTGCAACAACGCAGTACAAATATACAGAAATAAAACATCTAATAATCCATATGATCTCTAGACACGCAGCAGCGAAAATGTATAAAATCAACACACACGATAGACGAGAAGAAGAAACATTCAGTCGAGAGTGCAACTTTTCTTAGGACTCTCTGCTTTGTGCCGTTTCTCTGTTATTCCTCCTGGAAATGTAAGAATTGACAGCTGTGTGTTACCAGTTGGGGGTGTGTCCCTACACAAACTGACAACGTCCAATCAGTGCTGACAGAGAGACTGTAGTGACACGACATTTGATGAGGAGAATGGCAACACAAAGTTATCTATTAATACATAAATTTCTAGGAGGAACAACAGAGGATTGGCACAAGCCAGAGATCTGAGAAAATACGCTCCAGAATAGTTATTTCATGGGGAATACAGGTATTTACTATAAGGGTATGTTCACATGCAGTGGTTTCAGACCTAATTCTGGCATTTTACGCCACGAATTACGGCTGAAAAAACGCCCCTAATACGCCTACAAACATCTGGCCATTGCTTTCAATGGGAATTACGATGTTCTGTTCGCACGAGCCTTAATTTTACGTGTCGCTGTCAAAATACGGCGCGTAAAATGACGGCTCGTCAAAAGAAGTGCAGGACACTTTTTGGGACGTTTTTGGAGCCGTTTTCTCATAGACTCGTGAAAACAGCTCCAAAAACGGCTGTAAAAAACGCGAGTGGTTAAAAAAACATCTGAAAATCAGGAGCTGTTTTCGCCTGAAAACAGCTCCGTATTTTCAGACGTTTTTGCTCACTGCTTGTGAACAGAGCCTTACAGACACGTCAGGAGAAGTGTCGGCTCCTCTTTAATAATATTGTCTGTATCGTGTATAATTCATGAGGACGCACGTGCTGCCCGGCGTGATGTCAGCGTCACCGTATCTATCAATGATTATACACTGAACTCTAGAAAACTGCCAGATACACCAGGACGACTGTATACATCAGAGTTTCCCAACCTTTTCAGGCTCGAGGCACCCCAGGGAAAAAAAATAATTCTCAGGGCACCCCTACCAAAAATTGATTACAAAACGACAAAAAATGGCGAAAAACAAGCAGTACACTCTTAGGTTATGTTCACACAACGTTTTTTTGTAAGGCAGAAACTAAAAGTCTGCCTCGAAATTCATTTACGAATTTTGAGGCAGATTTTGAATTGACAGCGCTGTTTGACTTTTTTTTTATTTATTTTTTTCCCACATTTTTTTTAAGCCGTTGAAGCGAATGCAAAAACCGCAGACAAAAAAGCACCAAACGAGCGCCGCAGGTTTTTTCTGCCTCCTATTAATTTCAATGTGAGGTCAGAGGCGGAAACCACTTGAAGACCGTCAGCCCCCCACTCCCAGTAATGACCGTCAGCCCCCCACTCCCAGTAATGACCGTCAGCCCCCCACTCCCAGTAATGACCGTCAGCCCCCCACTCACAGTAATGACCGTCAGCCCCCCACTCACAGTAATGACCGTCAGCCCCCCACTCCCAGTAATGACCGTCAGCCCCCCACTCACAGTAATGACCGTCAGCCCCCCACTCACAGTAATGACCGTCAGCTCCCCACTCCCAGTAATGACCGTCAGCCCCCACACACACAGTAATGACCGTCAGCCCCCACTCCCAGTAATGACCGTCAGCCCCCACACACACAGTAATGACCGTCAGCCCCCCCCCCCACTCCCAGTAATGACCATCAGCCCCCCCACTCCCAGTAATGACCATCAGCCCCCCCCCCCCACTCCCAGTAATGACCATCAGCCGCCCCACTTACAGTAATGACCATCAGCCCCCCCCCCACTCCCAGTAATGACCATCAGCCCCCCCCCACTCCCAGTAATGACCATCAGCCCCCCAACTCACAGTAATGACCATCAGCCCCCCCACTCACAGTAATGACCCCTCAGTAAAGAGACCATCCTTCCCCCCGATAAAATGACCATCTGCCCCTCCAGTAAAGTGACCATCACAGACAGAAAGTGTGCTTACCCCTGGGGAAGGAATAAATAAGGAGGTATAAGAACAACAACTCCCAGCATGTCATTATGGGATATCAGAGAAAGTTTACAGGAGGAGAAGGTATAAGAGGAGAGGACTACAACTCCCAGCATGTCCAGGCTGTTATGGGATATCAGAGGACATTACAGTGAGGAGGTATAAGAGGAGAGAACTACAACTCCCAGCATGTCCAGGCTGTTATTATGGGATATCAGAGGACATTACAGAGAGGCGGTATAAGATGAGAGGACTACAACTCCCAGCATGTCCAGACTGTTATTATGGGATATCAGAGGACATTACAGGGAGGAGGTATAAGAGGAGAGAACTACAACTCCCAGCATGTCCAGGACGTTATTATGGGATATCAGAGGACATTACAGTGAGGTATAAGAGGAGAGAACTACAACTACCAGCATGTCCAGGATGTTATTATGGGATATCAGAGGACATTACAGTGAGGAGGTATAAGTGGAGAGAACTACAACTCCCAGCATGTCCAGGCTGTTATTATGGGATATCAGAGGACATTACAGGGAGGAGGTATAAGAGGAGAGGACTACAACTCCCAGCATGTCCAGGACGTTACTATGGGATATCAGAGGACATTACAGGGAGGAGGTATAAGAGGAGAGAACTACAACTACCAGCATATCCAGGCTGTTATTATGGGATATCAGAGGACATTACAGGGAGGAGGTATAAGAGGAGAGAACTACAACTCCCAGCACGTCCAGGACGTTATTATGGGATATCAGAGGACATTACAGGGAGGAGGTATAAGAGGAGAGGACTACAACTCCCAGCATGTCCAGACCGTTATTATGGGATATCAGAGGACATTACAGGGAGGAGGTATAAGAGGACTACAACTCCCAGCATGTCCAGACTGTTATTATGGGATATCAGAGGACATTACAGGGAGGAGGTATAAGGAGAGAACTACAACTCCAAGCATGTCCAGACCGTTATTATGGGATATCAGAGGACATTACAGGGAGGAGGTATAAGAGGAGAGGACTACAACTCCTAGCATGTCCAGGCTGTTATTATGGGATATCAGAGGACATTACAGGGAGGAGGTATAAGAGGAGAGAACTACAACTACCCACATTCCCCTGGCTCCATTTCTCACACAACTGCTAAGAAAGTAAAGAAAACCCCACTTACCCTGCCCAGTGTTAATGGCTCCTCTCCCTCCGTCATGCTTCTAGTGGGAAGCTGTGGGCGGTGCTTGTAACAGACGTCCGCGCGTCACGTCTGCTAAAACGTCGGGGGCGGAGCTTGTAGCAAAAAAAATTAAAAAAAAAATGTCAAAAACATTTTTGATTTTTTTTTTTTTTTGCCGTGGATGAGCCGCGGCACCCCTGAACAGCTCTCGGCACCCCGGTTGGGAACCACTGGTATAGATTATATAATAGCCCCACAATATAAAAGCCAAGAAAAACCAAAAGGCTCCCGCACTGCGTTCTTACAGGTTATGTATCGCCCCCTTGTGGCTAATAGAAGAAGTACACCAAATGTTCAAACCATCGCTAAAGCCAACAAAACTATATCCTGATGTTTGATCTCACACAATCTATAATAATTATAATACACGATCACCACGCGGTCTCAATGACGTCATCAAGACCTCGGGCTGTAAAGAAAAGCCTGTTTATACCCCTGGATTCCAGGATGGGTCTATTTTAGGCTCGATGGGTTTCTATCAAGTTCTATAGAAAATGCTTAGAAACATTGTGATATAAAAAAAAAAAACTTTTATTGACATTAAGACCCCTTTACCAATGCCGATAATCATACGAGCGCTTGTTTTCGATCACGGGCAGCGACGATCAGACGATAAATTGCACTGATTGGTCAGCTGATCACATCTTTTATGCGTCCCAAAAAATCGTCGTTGTCCACAGCGTACAAACAGGGGATGTGCTGCCGACAATACGTAAACTGTGCGAGCACGGACCATCGTATTAACCATCGCTCATCCCCGTACAGCGTGCGTCGGCTCGTGTAAATGAGCGCTGACTCACTGGATACATCGTTGATCGTGCAAGTTCCATCTAGTGAAAAACTGTAAACAGGGAGGAGGGGGATGCAGCTGCAGTTTCTTATGCCCCACGCACGCGACCATATTTTTCATCAGTAATTACAGCAGGGACTCTCCCATAGAAGTCTATGGGCGCTTCCGTAAATACGGGCGGCTATGGATACGCATACGTACTCTGACCGTATTTACGGAAGCGTTGCTATGCAACATGCTGATGACATCATTTGCATCCTCCCTCTTTTTTTTTACGGATCCGTATATACCGATGCAATATGGACAGTATTTCGGGATAGATGAAAATACGGTCGTGTGCATGGGGCCTTACTTGGTGTTGCAATGAGGGGGAGGGGTAGCGGCTGGTACTTGCTAGTTATACTATTACTGATATACTCATTAAAGGGGTCTTCCCATCAGACACATTAATGACGTATCCATAGGATGTCAGATAGATGAGGGTCCCACCTCCGGCTTTGTCTGATCTGTTTCCGTAACTCCCATAGTAGTGAATGCGGATCCCAGAGGTGGGACCCCAATCTACCTGACATTTATGACATATCTGCTCGTTTGCTCCGGTCACACGGAGCTATGGATGACACGGAGCTATGGATGACACGGAGCTATGGATAACACGGAGCTATGGATGACACGGAGCTATGGATAACACGGAGCTATGGATGACACGGAGCTATGGATAACACGGAGCTATGGATAACACGGAGCTATGGATGACACGGAGCTATGGATAACACGGAGCTATGGATAACACGGAGCTATGGATGACACGGAGCTATGGATAACACGGAGCTATGGATGACACGGAGCTATGGATGACACGGAGCTATGGATAACACGGAGCTATGGATAACACGGAGCTATGGATAACACGGAGCTATGGATAACACGGAGCTATGGATAACACGGAGCTATGGATGACACGGAGCTATGGATGACACGGAGCTATGGATGACACAGCTATGGATAACACAGAGCTATGGATAACACGGAGCTATGGATGACACGGAGCTATGGATGAGGGCGAGCGGTCGTTACTCCGATCGCTCGTCCCCATACGTTATTATCATGTCGGCAGCACATTTCTCTGTTTACACAGGGAGATGCGCTGCTGACAACAATAATATTTCACTTTTTTAAAACGATACGACCAGCAGATGATTGGGTGTTTGCTCGTTCATCTGCGGATCGCTGCCCTTTTTACACAGCGCAATTATCAGCAACGAGCGTTATATGAACACTTGTCTGTCCGATAATCGTCCTGTGTAAAGAACTTTTTAGGCTAAGTTCACACAGAGTTTTTTTACGAGTTTTTTGACACGGAAACCGCGCCGCAAAACTCATCAAAAACGCCCCTAAAATACGGTCGTGTGCATAAGGCCTTACTTGGTGTTGCAATGAGGGGGAGGGGTAGCGGCTGGTACTTGCTAGTTATACTATTACTGATATACTCATTAAAGGGGTCTTCCCATCAGACACATTTATGACGTATCCACAGGATACGTCATAAATGTCAGACAGATGAGGGTCCCACATCCGGCTTTGTCTGATCTGTTTCCGTAACTCCCATAGTAGTGAATGCGGATCCCAGAGGTGGGACCCCAATCTACCTGACATTTATGACATATCTGCTCGTTTGCTCCGGTCACACGGAGCTATGGATGACACGGAGCTATGGTTAACACGGAGCTATGGATGACACGGAGCTATGGATAACACGGAGCTATGGATAACACGGAGCTATGGATGACACGGAGCTATGGATAACACGGAGCTATGGTTAACACGGAGCTATGGATAACACGGAGCTATGGATGACACGGAGCTATGGATAACACGAAGCTATGGATGACACGGAGCTATGGATGACACGGAGCTATGGATAACACGGAGCTATGGATGACACGGAGCTATGGATGACACGGAGCTATGGATGACACGGAGCTATGGATGACACGGAGCTAAGGATGACACGGAGCTATGGATGACACGGAGCTATGGATGACACGGAGCTATGGATAACACGGAGCTATGGATAACACGGAGCTATGGATAACACGGAGCTATGGATAACACGGAGCTATGGATAACACGGAGCTATGGATAACACGGAGCTATGGATAACACGGAGCTATGGATGACACGGAGCTATGGATGACACGGAGCTATGGATAACACGGAGCTATGGATAACACGGAGCTATAGATAACACGGAGCTATGGATGACACGGAGCTATGGATAACACGGAGCTATGGATGACACGGAGCTATGGATAACACGGAGCTATGGATGACACGGAGCTATGGATGACACGGAGCTATGGATGACACGGAGCTATGGATGACACGGAGCTATGGATAACACGGAGCTATGGATAACACGGTGCTATGGATAACACGGAGCTATGGATGACACGGAGCTATGGATGACACGGAGCTATGGATGACACGGAGCTATGGATGACACGGAGCTATGGATGACACGGAGCTATGGATGACACGGAGCTATGGATGACACGGAGCTATGGATGACACGGAGCTATGGATGACACGGAGCTATGGATAACACGGAGCTATGGATAACACGGAGCTATGGATGACACGGAGCTATGGATAACACAGAGCTATGGATGAGGGTGAGCGGTCGTTACTCCGATCGCTCGTCCCCATACGTTATTATCATGTCTGCAGCGCGTTTCTCTGTTTACACAGGGAGATGCGCTGCCGACAACAATAATATTTAACTTTTTTAAAACGATATGACCAGCAGATGATTGGGTGTTTGCTCGTTCATCTGCGGATCGCTGCCCTTTTTACACAGCGCAATTATCAGCAACGAGCGTTATATGAACACTTGTCTGCCCGATAATCGTCCTGCCCGATAATCGTCCTGCCCGATAATCGCCACTAGGGGGAGCTACTGCAAATGTATTTATATTGCGCTAACTGACGTTAATGGAGCTGTACGCACATGTATGCAGTGAGCCCCCCGTAGTGGCGACTGATGCACCCGCTAATAGTCGGCCATAGCGAAGAGACTGCTGAATAAACAACCTGCGACTAGAGACATGCTGGGCGTTATAGTACCACATAGCAGCAGACCACTACTGAACGTCATTACCGGAAAGAGCGCGTCCTGTCAGCGGAGCACACGACACACGAGAAAACCGCCTCTCCTCTCGGGTAATACCTCACGTCGATCCTGCAGGTGTCGCTGTCCGCGGCCGCTTGGTCTCACGTTTTTTACTCACTTTGAATCTAAACATCCGACCACGTCCAGTCCACTCTCTGCTGTTACTTAGGAAACGGGGTGGAACCTATAGCTGGCCAATAGCTGCTGGCCATTTTTTCTTTATTCAATAAACTTTATTGTACAGAACAATTTAGACAACCTAAAGCTGCTGCTCGCTGGCGTTAGCACCGGGGTGCTTAGGGTGGCAGGAGGTCCTGCCCATCTTATCAGAGTTGTCCTTGAATTAAATGGAGTAGATGTTTTGGAATATTGGGCAGGGGCGTAGCTAGGAGAGAGGGGGGTAACAGTTATGAAAAATGGGGGTACCCCACATCGATTTTTCCAATTATTATTTATTTTATTTTTTTAGATCGACGTGGGCCCCGCACCCCTACAGTTTTATAGCCAGCCAGATATAACAGAGCAGCAGCCGAGCATTACCAGGTTGGGAAGGGCCACTGTTTTTGTACTTTACCAGCCTGCGGCCGCTCCGGTGTCGGCCATCGTCACTATTTCTAACCTTGTCAATGTCTTGACTATATTTTCTAGTCATTTTGCAACTCATTTGATAAATATAAGCGTGAGTTACCCCAAACTTTTGAATGGTAGTGTATACAAAAAAAGATAAGGCTACATGTCTATATTCTCCCAGTGATCTGCATGTGAGTGTAAAAGCCCTTTAGGCCTCTTTCACACCAAGTTTTTTTTTAACTGCGGTTTTTAATATACTTATACTACTTATATAGGTCAGGTCTCTATGCTCTATTTTCTCATGAACTTCTCAGAGGGGGGTTACCAGGAACTAGGAAACCCCTCTAGGTCTATTCATGCTCAGGGCCGACCTTATGGGTGTGCGACCTGTGCCATTGCACAGGTTTCCATTCCCCTGCTTGTGTTTCAGAAGCACCCGGGCCTGGCGAATCAGCAGCTGTATTTCCGGCCGGTCGCTTCTTCGGTCAGTGGCGTCACTATCGTTGTAGCAGCCAAAGCGGCTACTAGCGGCAACACCGGGCATGAGGGTGCACGTGCCTCCCACCTGGACGGCACCCCCATGTTATCTCCCTGCTCTTCTATCTACTAGGCCAGTGGTTCCCAACCAGGGTGCCGCGAGAACACTTCAAGGGTGCCGCAACATTCCTCTGAACCACGGCCATGCTTTCTCTCCTCCTCCTCACAGCGTGCAGTGCATGGGAGGAGAAGGGGATTTTTTGCAGCCTCTGTAGATGGCACCCCCCACCCCACCTTCCTGTATATAGCACCCCCCCTTCCTGTACATAGCTCCACTGTAGCTCCCTGAAGGAGCGGAATCCCCCTGTGGCCGGGGATTATATGGACAGTGACATCATGGGCAACTCGTGAAGTGGAATCCCCGACTACAGCGTTGCTGGCGCAGTGATTTGGCTCCAGGCGAAGCCCCTGACGTCACTGTCAATAAATGGACAGAGACGTCAGGAGCTTCTCATGGAGTGGAATCCCCGGTCACAGTGTCGTCAACGCTGTGGATGGGGATTCCGCTTCAGGAGTTGCCCCTGATGTCACTGTCCATATATGGACAGAGACATCAAGCTCTCCATCCAGGAACGGAAACCTCAGCCACAGGGGGATTCCGCTCCTTCAGGGAGCTATAGTGCCGCTATCTACAGAAGGGGGGTGCTACCTACAAGGGGGTTGTGTGGCACTACCTAAAAGGGGGCTGTGTGGCACTACCTACAAGGGGGCTGTGGGGGACTACCTACAAGGGGGCTGTGGGGCACTACCTACAAGGGGGCTGTGTGGCACTACCTACAAGGGGGCTGTGTGGCACTACCTACAGGGGCTGTGTGGCACTACCTACAGGGGGCTGTGTGGCACTACCTACAGGGGGCTGTGTGGCACTGCCTACAAGGTGAAGGTGGGGGATTATGGCACTGTCTACAGGGACAGGTACGGGGGCACTATCTACAGGGGGACACTATCTACAAGGGGGGGGGTGGCTGTGTGTGGCAGCCAGGGGAGGTGGGCATTATACTGTATGGAGGCCACTAGGCGGACATATTATACAGTGTAGGGGCACTACAGGGAGCAATATACTGTGTGACACTTAGGGGGCAGATAATGGTAATGGGGAGTTGATCACAGGGGATCAAGAGAAGGCAGAGTTACTAAATGGGTTCTTTAGCTCTGTATATACAACAGAAGAAAGAGCAGCTGATGTAGCCGGTGCCAGTGCTGTTAATATATCAGTTGATATACTGAATTGGATGAATGTAGAGATGGTCCAAGCTAAATTAAATAAAATAAATGTGCACAAGGCTCCGGGACCAGATGGGTTACACCCTAGAATTCTTAAAGAGCTTAGTTCAGTTATTTCTGTCCCCCTTTTCATAATATTCAGAGAATCTCTAGTGACTGGTATAGTGCCAAGGGACTGGCGCAGGGCAAATGTGGTGCCTATTTTCAAAAAGGGCTCTAGGTCTTCCCCGGGTAATTATAGAGCAGTAAGCTTAACATCCATCGTGGGGAAAATGTTTGAGGGGCTATTGAGGGACTATATACAGGATTATGTGACAATAAATAGCATTATAAGTGACAGCCAGCACGGTTTTACTAAGGACAGAAGTTGTCAAACTAACCTAATCTGTTTTTATGAAGAGGTGAGCAGAAGTCTAGACAGAGGGGCCGCTGTGGATTTAGTGTTTTTGGACTTTGCAAAGGCATTTGACACTGTCCCCCATAGACGCCTAATGGGTAAATTAAGGACTATAGGTTTAGAAAATATAGTTTGTAATTGGATTGAGAATTGGCTCAAGGACCGTATCCAGAGAGTTGTGGTCAATGATTCCTACTCTGAATGGTCCCCGGTTATAAGTGGTGTACCCCAGGGTTCAGTGCTGGGACCACTATTATTCAACTTATTTATTAATGATATAGAGGATGGGATTAATAGCACTATTTCTATTTTTGCAGATGACACCAAGCTATGTAATATAGTTCAGACTATGGAAGATGTTCATGAATTACAGGCAGATTTAAACAAACTAAGTGTTTGGGCGTCCACTTGGCAAATGAAGTTTAATGTAGATAAATGTAAAGTTATGCATCTTGGTACCAACAACCTGCATGCATCATATGTCCTAGGGGGAGCTACACTGGCGGATTCACTTGTTGAGAAGGATCTGGGTGTTCTTGTAAATCATAAACTCAATAACAGCATGCAGTGTCAATCAGCTGCTTCAAAGGCCAGCAGGATATTGTCGTGTATTAAAAGAGGCATGGACTCGCGGGACAGGGATGTAATAATGCCACTTTACAAAGCATTAGTGAGGCCTCATCTAGAATATGCAGTTCAGTTCTGGGCTCCAGTTCATAGAAAGGATGCCCTGGAGTTGGAAAAAATACAAAGAAGAGCAACGAAGCTAATAAGGGGCATGGAGAATCTAAGTTATGAGGAAAGATTGAAAGAATTAAACCTATTTAGCCTTGAAAAAAGAAGACTAAGGGGGGACATGATTAACTTATATAAATATATTAATGGCACATACAAAAAATATGGTGAAATCCTGTTCCTTGTAAAACCCCCTGAAAAAACAAGGGGGCACTCCCTCCGTCTGGAGAAAAAAAGGTTCAAGCTGCAGAGGCGACAAGGCTTCTTTACAGTGAGAACTGTGAATTTATGGAATAGCCTACCGCAGGAGCTGGTCACAGCAGGGACAGTAGATGGCTTTAAAAAAGGGTTAGATAATTTCCTAGAACAAAAAAATATTAGCTCCTATGTGTAGAAATTTTTCCTTCCCTTTTCCCTTCCCTTGGTTGAACTTGATGGACATGTGTCTTTTTTCAGCCGTACTAACTATGTAACTATGTAACTATGTAACTGTGTGGGCAGCATTAGGGGACAAAATACTGTGTTCTTGAATAATATATATAAAATATTATTATACTGTATGGGGGCACTAAAGGAGCATTCTACTGTGTGTGGGGCACTAAAGGGGCATTATACTATGTGGGGGTACTATATAGGGCATTACACTGTGCGGGGGCATTATACTTATTTATGGGGCATTTATGATGGGGTGGACCGCCGAAAGATAATTTCGCATGGGACATCATCTATCCTAAGGCCGACTCTATTCACGCTGATAGGATATATAGAAGGAGATTGTTATCAAGAGGCAACCCCTTTAATGGAAGACATAAAATTACAAATCTGCACTATTTCTATTCATTTCTTCTCTTTTCTCTATTAAGTAAAAATTTAATCAACATAATAATAATCACAGGCACTCTACAATAGTTATGCGATTTAAGTAAATAATAACATGTCATTAATGTCATTTTGAAAAAATTAAAAGGAAAAGGTTCTATCGTACCACCCGCATGCTTGCCTGGTTAAAATATGGTCACTGTATGTGGTCTACTTTGTTACCGAGTCAACCTCAAGTGTTTGACTGATTCTGATTTGATGTAAATATATTTATGGGCCTACTATTATAACTGAAGGCTTGTATGAATTGTGTTTCAGTTTGTACTGCATTTACATAATGAAAACCTATTCGTACAAAAAGGGGAATGATCTTGTTTAATGAATGTAAAGAATCATAGCATCAGTGCTAAACACAAGATCTTACGTAAAACCAAGTATATCTTGGTGCATTGACCCTCAACAACTGATATAACACCTACAAAGAATGGGGTACAATTAACACAAAAAGTGAAGCAGGATAATCACAAACTTTATTGAAAAATATAACAATGATAAAAAATGAGTCATGCAAAGCATGGATAAAAACGTTCAGAAATTACAGGGAATAAGGTACAGAGAAATGGGAACAGAGTATAATGACATGAACTCAGGTGGGGCAACAAGACTAGTTGGTAACGTGGTCAGAGCAAAAATATAACATTGGTAATATATTGTAGTCAAATAGCATGTATTGATGCTGATATGTATATAGCGAGTCTGTTGCCAAACACTCATCTACCATGAAACTGTTATGAGGATAGGAACAGATGAATAAATGATACTTCAAGTGAATAAATCATGGAATAAGTAGATAAACATGACATACCCATAGTGATGAAAAACCCTGTAATGAGAGACCGTCAGACCCGACGCGCATTTCGGCGGGATGCCTTCGTCCGGGGGTGGCGTCTCTCCAGCTGGTATCTCCCCTTTTCTATAAACCCTGCCCAATCATGTGCTAGTACACAAGGTAAAAAAAGCTTGTCATCGGCGTCATGCGCCAGGTGTAGATGAGACCGCTTACGAACCTCTGACAGCACGTCACTCCGATACAGACACACCAATCCGAGGGAAGCAAAGGCCCATCCCCCTGACGTAAGCGCACAGCACAAGCGCCAGTGCAGGTGATAGGATGTACAGAAAAGGCACATGATTGGACAGAGTGATAGAAGACGTCGAGACAACATAACATCGTAATGTAAATAACTACTGTGAATTCATTAAACTTTACGATAAAAAATCCATATGTATGTGTAAAAACATTTAATGCTATAGCCATTAAAGGTAGTGTAGCTTATATAGTGAGTATAAGTTTCCAAATAAATAAATCGATTGGAAGTCAATGTGTATATCTGTATATTTATGTTAATGTGAAAGACGCAACAGTGTGAACAGGGATATATACCCAAAGTGACAAATAAACATTACAAGAAAAAGATATGCTGGAAAAAAATGAATAAACAATAATCATAATGAATTGGAGAGTGATAATGTGTTTAATAAATAATGTACCATACAAAGACATTAATACTCATAAAATAAAAAGAATGTATGAGGAAGGTGTGTGGTGCAGCATAGGAAAGAATATAATTGAAAAAAATATATATATATAATATAATATATATGTATACATGTAAATATGTGTGTTTAAACAAAAAATAAGGAATACAAAGATTATTAATTCATAAAAAATTCATTGATTAATAAAAGTTACATAAAGAGTGAGTTGTGAGTGAAGAACACAGTGATAAATAATATATCCAATAAATATAAAGTATATGTAATATATATATGTGTGTGTACATCACAATCAATAAACCCACATGTACAAAAATATACAAGTATTTAATATTATAAACAGATAAAAATTTACGGAGAAAGTAGTTTTATATACATTTGGATACAGTATATATACATACACAAATATAGATATATAAAAATACAAATGGATGATGTATATAATGATACAAAATAAAAATTACAATAAATAGTCAAACAGTAGTATATTATTATTATACGAAAAAAGGAAGTTTCTTCGAATACTTTGTAATTTCCAAGTCTCAGTTTCCTCTAGCTATACAGTACTTGATTGGTTCTATATGAAAGGGAAGAAAGTAATAAGTTAGATATACACAGTAACATAAATGGTTAAAAGATACTTAAAAAATGACCCGCTGGAGGTCAATGGTCAGAGAAACGGAGCAAAATTAAGATTTTCATTGAGACCCAAAGGGCGCATTGTTCTCAGAGTCCAGATCCATTTTGCCTCACACTTCGCCAGATTTTTTGCAACTTCACCTTTACGGATATTTTGTTTAATACAATCTATCCCTTTTATTTTCAATTTAGTAGGATCACAGGAATGGTGAGTTTTGAAATGTCTTGCAATGGGTTTTAAGGTCTCAATCACCTCTATCTCTTTAGCCATTGTGATGTCGCGTATATGTTCCCTTACTCGTATTTTAAATTCTCTCGTAGTCAAACCAACGTAGATCTTAGGACAGGGGCATGTTGCATAGTAGACAACCGCTTTCGTGGAGCAGGTAATTGAGTGTGTAATATTGTAAGAATATTTACCTGTTGAGTCGGAGAAGGATGTCGCTTGTTCAATGTTGGGGCAGGCGAAACAGTGCCCACATGCCTTACATCCCCATTTAGGGCCTTTAGTTCCGAACGGGAATCTGTAGTTCTTATTCTGATAATGGCTTCTCACCAGGTAATCTTTGAGATTCTTAGACCGTCTCGCTGTAACACAGGGGTATCTAGGAATATATTTTGCGATGGTCGAATCTGTGAGTAAGATAGGCCAGAATTGTTTTAAAATTCCTTTCATCTGATGCCAATGTGAGTGGTATTCTGTAATGAATCTCACCTGTGTGCCGGATTTGTTTTTGGGTTTGGGAAACAACAGGGTTTCTCTGGGCGTGTTCTTAGCGCGATGGTAAGCCTTCTTTATTGAACGCTTACTGTATCCCCGTGCCAGGAAACGATTGGTGAGATCGTATGCCTGTTTTTCAAATCCGTCCAAGGAGGAACAGATCCGTCTGATTCGTAAGAATTGACCCGTTGGAACGGCCCGAACCGTCTGTACGGGATGAGAGGAGGAAGCAAGAAGAAGAGAATTAACTGCAGTGGCCTTGCGAAAAACATCAGACTGGAGGAAACCATTTGAGTCTCTGGTTAGTTTAACATCCAAAAATTCCACCTGGTGTTTATCACAGTGATGTGTGAGTTTGATGTTCAATTTATTTTTATTCAAGTCCCCGATAAAGGTTTCAAATGACTCAGATGTACCCTTCCAGACGAGGAGGATGTCATCTATGTACCTGGCCCAAAAGATGACCCTGTGCATAGAGACATCCTGCCTCCCCTGGAAGAGGTCCCTCTCCCACAACCCCAGGAACAAATTGGCATATGACGGGGCACAAGCTGCCCCCATCGCCGTGCCCTGGAGTTGTAGGTAGAAGTTCTCGTTGAAGATAAAAAAGTTATGCGTAAGAGCAAACTCCAATAGTTTGACTAAGAAACTAGAGAGGGCACTTTCCATATTCCCTGACGTCAAAAAGAAGGAGACCGCTTCCAAACCGTCAGAGTGTCGGATGCTGGTGTATAGCGACTCCACGTCGCATGTGGCCAGCAGCATGTCTTCCTCCACACTGATGCCATCTATTTTTTGCAATAGGTCCGCCGTATCTCGGACATAGGATGGTAATAGTTCTACAAGACTCTTTAGATGATGATCGATATATTTACAAATCTTTTCAGTCAGGTTACCCCTACCTGAGATTATGGGTCTTCCCGGTGGGACTTTTGAGTCTTTATGGACCTTCGGGAGTAGGTAAAATGTGGATATCGTCGGTTCTGTTGGGATGAGTGTTTCGTAAAGTGCTTTAGTAATAATGTTATCAGAAACAGCTCTTGTCAGGATCTTATCTAGTTCTGTTCTGAAAGTGCAAAGGGGGTTAAATGTTAGTTTTTTATAACAATTTTTCTGATGCAATTGTCTATAAGCCTCTGATTCGTACATTGTACATGGCCAAATTACAATATTACCGCCTTTGTCGGCTGCTTTGATTACAACGTCACTAAGTTTCTTTAATTTGTTTAGACTTTGGCGTTGCACTTTTGACAGATTATCATTGTTGATATTACTGGAGATTCTCTCAAATTCTTGGCTAACTGCCTTGACAAAAGAGTCCACTGCTGGACACATTGTCATTGCTGGAAAGCGTTTTGATTTAGTCCTTAAAGATAGGGGGATTGTACCTGTCGAGTCATATACTTGTTCATTTAGCAGTTCCTCTAAATCCCGCAGAGTCTGTTGTTCGGTATCGGTTGGAAAAATGTCATCGTGTTCGGATCTATGAAATAATTTTTTGTATATTAAAGACCTACCAAATATATGAAGGTCCTTCACAGCAGAAAATGTATCAAACCTGGCGCATGGAGAAAAAGTCAAACCTTTTTCTCAAACCTCCATATCAGGAGTAGAAAGAATGTGCGTGGACAAATTAATTACCTTGAGAGGGTTCGGTATTTCATCCATCTCAGGTTTTCTTTTGTTGGCCGCTTGTCTATATGTTGCTTTTCTTTTCTGTCTAGTTCCGTATGGATGGTAAGGTCGTTGGTGTGACCCACCTTCTGATTCACTTTGAGATGATAAAGATGTTATGGATAAAGAGCGGTTGTTCTGTGCCAAATGGTGGCTCTTTCTCCATTTATATATTTTCTTCTGAGCGTAATCATTAGTGTCACGCGAGAACTTTTTAGACTTTATTTCTTTAATGTCCTTCTCCCATTCACCGAACTGTTCCTCCAGTGTACGGTTAAATAGAGCAAGGCCCTCTGATGTCATTCTTTGATTCAGGTGACCTTGCACTTCATCGATCTCAACATCCATCTCATCTAGTGTGGTTTGATTAAGATTCACAAGTAACTCCATAAAACGGAACGAACTCTGTTCGCAGATCTCTTCCCATCGTGTGATGAAAGTAATGTCATCTATGGGAAATGACGGGAAGATCTGGACTCTGAGACCTCTGGGAATCAATTTCCGTTTTAAATAGTTCTCCAAAAATATCTTGTTCCACCATATCTTCATACGGCGATGGAGTAACATTTTGTACTTGTTTTGTAATTCGCTCATGTTTCCCTGACCATTAAAAACAGGCTGAGAAGACTCATTACTAAAAACTTGATCCATCTGGGTGCGCCAGATACGTTCTCTGGCTTTATGGTCCATGGACCCTGTTGTACTTGAATCTGTGGAGAACACAGTATACATTAACCAACGAAAACCTATTCGTACAAAAAGGGGAATGATCTTGTTTAATGAATGTAAAGAATCATAGCATCAGTGCTAAATACAAGATCTTACGTAAAACCAAGTATATCTTGGTGCATTGACCCTCAACAACTGATATAACACCTACAAAGAATGGGGTACAATTAACACAAAAAGTGAAGCAGGATAATCACAAACTTTATTGAAAAATATAACAATGATAAAAAATGAGTCATGCAAAGCATGCATAAAAACGTTCAGAAATTACAGGGAATAAGGTACAGAGAAATGGGAACAGAGTATAATGACATGAACTCAGGTGGGGCAACAAGACTAGTTGGTAACGTGGTCAGAGCAAAAATACAACATTGGTAATATATTGTAGTCAAATAGCATGTATTGATGCTGATATGTATATAGCGAGTCTGTTGCGTGGCTGTTGAAGGAACTCAGCGATGGTAGACAAAATGATATAAATAAATATATGTTTATTGAAAAACATTAATAATAATGGCTACGCGTTTCAACGCTGTACTAGCGTCTTCCTCAGGCCGTTAAAATTACATACAAAAGAGGTTGCTTATATATCAACGGAAATCTAAGCACACAGGAAGGAAAAAAAAAAAGGGGTCAAAAGGGGAAAGGTCAAAGAATGATTGTGACGTCATAAATAACATCTATATCGGAAAATTGTTTAGAATTGTTTATGACGTCACAATCATTCTTTGACCTTTCCCCTTTTGACCCCTTTTTTTTTTCCTTCCTGTGTGCTTAGATTTCCGTTGATATATAAGCAACCTCTTTTGTATGTAATTTTAACGGCCTGAGGAAGAAGCTAGTACAGCGTTGAAACGCGTAGCCATTATTATTAATGTTTTTCAATAAACATATATTTATTTATATCATTTTGTCTACCATCGCTGAGTTCCTTCAACAGCCACGCAGCAGCGCCTCACGGGATACTCCCTTTTTCCACAACCTCTTTACGTTCTAATGAATGACAGGACTGTACTGACCTTGGAAGCAGACGGAGGGTGAGCGGAGAATAAGTCAAGGGGAGATGAATGATGGATAAGACAAATGAAACGAGGCCTCAGTGTGTGTAATATAATATGCAGTGTGTGTATGTGTGTGTATATATACACACACACACACACACATATATATATACAAACACATATATATACATATACACACACATTATATATATATATATATATATATATATATATATCACACACACACACACACACACACACACACACACATATATATACAAACATATATATACATACACACACATTTTATATATATATATATATATATATATATATATATATATATATACATACACACATATACGCTACCGTTCAAAAGTTTAGGGTCACTTAGAAATTTCCTTATTTTTGAAAAAAAAGCACAGTTTTTTTCAATGAAGATAACATTAAATTAATCAGAAATACACTCTATACATTGTTAATGTGGTAAATGACTATTCTAGCTGCAAATGTCTGGTTTTTAATGCAATATCTACATAGGTGTATAGAGGCCCATTTCCAGCAACCATCACTCCAGTGTTCTAATGGTACATTGTGTTTGCTAACTGTGTTAGAAGGCTAATGGATGATTAGAAAACACTTGAAAACCCTTGTGCAATTATGTTAGCACCGCTGTAAACAGTTTTGCTGTTTAGAGGAGCTATAAAACTGACCTTCCTTTGAGCTAGTTGAGAATCTGGAGCATTACATTTGTGGGTTCGATTAAACTCTGCAAATGGCTAGAAAAAGAGAGCTTTCATGCGAAACTCGACAGTCTATTCTTGTTCTTAGAAATGAAGGCTATTCCATGCGAGAAATTGCCAAGAAACTGAAGATGTCCTACAACGGTGTGTACTACTCCCTTCAGAGGACAGCACAAACAGGCTCTAACCAGAGTAGAAAGAGAAGTGGGAGGCCCCGCTGCTCAACTCAGCAACAAGACAAGTACATTAGAGTCTCTAGTTTGAGAAATAGACGCCTCACAGGTCCTCAACTGGAAGCTTCATTAACCCCTTCCCGCTCCTGGACGTATTATTAGGTCATGGTAGCTGTATCGTTCGCGCTCCATGACCTAATAGTACGTCTCGGGAGTAACGGCCGTTTCGGCCGTCCACCCGACACATACAGGAGCTGTGACAGCTGATGTCTCATACAGCAGCTGTCACAGCTCCTACAGCGGGGACCAATCGCTGTGTCCCCGCTGATTAACCCCTTAAAAGCCGCATTCAATAGAGATCGCGGCTTTTTAGGAGTTAAGCTGCCATCGCCGGCCTGCTACACGATAGCGGCCGGCGATGGTGACTATGGCAACCGGACACCAAACAATGGAGTCCGGTTATGCCATCGACGGAAGCCTAGTGGGTTCTGACAAAGTCAGGACCCACTATGCTTGCTATCAGTGAGTAGCTGACAGCTCTAATACACTGCACTACGCATGTAGTGCAGTGTATTAGAATTGCGATCAGGGCCTCCTGCCCTCAAGTCCCCTAGTGGGACAAAGTAATACAGTAAAAAAAAAAGTAAAAAAAAGATGTGTAAAAATAAGAAAATAAAAGTAAGTAAAAATCCCTCTTTTTACCTTATAAGTCCTTTATTATTAATAAAAATATATAAATAAACTATACATAATTGGTATCGCCGTGTCCGTAACGGCCTGAACTACAAAATTATTTCATTATTTATCCCGCACGGTGAACGCCGTAAAAGAAAATAATAATAAACCATACCAGAAACACAATTGTTTGGTCACTTCACCTCCCAAAAAATGGAATAAAAAGAGAGAAAAAAGTCGCATGTACATAAAAATTTAACTTATCGAAACTACAGTTCGTTACGCAAAAAATAAGTCCTCGTACGGCTTTATTGATGGAAAAATAAAAAAGTTCTGGCTCTTAGAATAAGGTAACACAAAAAGTGAATGATTTTTTACAAAACGTATTTTATTGTGCAAACGCTATAAGACATAAAAAAAACTATAAACATATGGTATCGCCATAATTGTATCGCCCCGCAGAATGCAAGTTAAAAAGGCGTATTGTTGGTCACTAAGGGGTTAATGGAGCTGTACGCACATGTATGCAGTGAGCGCACCCGCTAATAGTCGGCCATAGCGAAGAGACTGCTGAATAAACAACCTGCGACTAGAGACATGCTGGGCGTTATAGTACCACATAGCAGCAGACCACTACTGAACGTCATTACCGGAAAGAGAGCGTCCTGTCAGCGGCGCACACGACACACGAGAAAACCGCCTCTCCTCTCGGGTAATACCTCACGCCGGTCCTGCAGGTGTTGCTGTCCGCGGCCGCTTGGTCTCACGTTTTTTCCTCGCTTTGAATCTAAACATCCGACCACGTCCATTCCACTCTCTGCTGTTACTTAGGAAACGGGGCGGAACCTATAGCTGGCCAATAGCTGCTGGCCATTTTTTCTTTATCCAATAAACTTTATTGTACAGAACAATTTAGACAACCTAAAGCTGCTGCTCGCTGGCGTTCGCCACCGGGGTGCTTAGGGTGGCAGGAGGTCCTGCCCGTCTTATCAGAGTTGTCCTTGAATTAAATGGAGAAGATGTTTTGGAATATTGGGCAGGGGCGTAGCTGGGGGGGAAACAGTTATGAACAATGGGGGAACCCCACATCGATTTTTCCAATTATTTATTTTTTTATTTTTTTAGATCGACGTGGGCCCCTCCCCCCCCACATTTTTATAGCCAGCCAGATACAACAGAGCAGCAGCCGAGCATTACCAGGGTGGGAAGGGCCACTGTTTTTGTACTTTACTACAGATGGCGTCCGCCTGCCGGGACCTCCGCCAATCAGCTGTATTGGAGGGGGTGCAGAGATAGTGAGAGCGCTGCTTCCCCTTCATTCCCGTCACTTCTGAATCGCCGTCACACCGCAGTGAGAGCGCTGCACCCCCTTCAAAACAGCTGATTGGCGGGAGTCCCGGCAGGCGGACTCCGACCCATCAGCTATTGATAGCCTATCCTGGGGATAGGCCATACATTTTTAGAGACTGGACAACCCGGTCCCCAGCAGGCAGTAATAGTATACTTACCCTCCTCTTCAGCTCCGACCGCAGCGGAGGTCCTGACTCCATCCAGAGTTGGGATGTTGCGCACAGCGATGCGATATCATGACGTGAAGAGACGCCAGGATCTCCCCTGCGCACGGAACGAGGAGGATAAGTATATTGTCAGTTACTATAGTAACAGGGGCCCGTGTAGTTTATTTCACACTCCCCAGGAGGTACTATAGTAACATTTTATAGACGTGCGGGGGGCCGCGGGCAATTGCGACCGCAGCGACCCCTACAGTTATGCCACTGTATGAAGAAATTACTATACAAGGGATAAGATTTATTTGCTAATAGTGGACTGCCCCTTTAAGGGGATTAGTGACTGCTATACTGTATAAAAGGGCGTCTGTTATTCAGGGACTTTGCTGGTCACTCAGAAAGGGGCGTGTGAAACGTTTTCAGCTAAAAAGAGAGCCTTGCTGGACTATTCCTTTAAAGAGGCTCTGTCACCACATTATAAGTGGTCTATCTTGTACATGATGTGATCGGCGCTGTAATGTAGATTACAGCAGTTTTTTATTTAGAAAAACAATCATTTTTGACGGAGTTATGACCTATTTTAGCTTTATGCTAAAGAGTTTCTCAATGGACAACTGGGTGTGATTTACTATATGACCAAGTGGGCGTTGTGGAGAGAAGTGTATGACGCTGACCAATCAGTGACCAATCAGCGTCATACACTTCTCTCCATTCATTTACACAGCACATCTTGATCTTACTAGATCTCTATGTGCAGACACATACACACACTAATGTTATGTTAAGGATCTGCCAGGCACAGCGTCTGTACCCACGCCCATAGGTAATCAGCCTGCACCTGCTTCTATGTCTGTGAGACTGACTCAATCTTCCACCACTCAGGATGGCAGGCTTAGGAGTGGGAGAGCCTATCATAGCCTGGCCAGACGGAGTTAGCTCCCGCCCTCTGTCTATTTATACCTGCCTTTCCTGTTCCTCCTTGCTTGTGATTCTTGTTTTGTTTCCTGGCCCTGCTGCAGCTTCTTTATCCATTTGACCCTGCTTCATATCGACCCTGGCTTACTGACTACTCTCCTGCTCTGCGTTTGGTACCTCGTACACTCCTGGTTTGACTTGGCTTGTTCACTACTCCCCTGCTCTGCATTTGGTACCTCGTACACTCCTGGTTTGACTCGGCTCGTTCACCACTCTTGTTGCTCGCGGTGTTGCCGTGGGCAACTGCCCCTTTTCCCTTGCTTCTGTGTACCCTTGTCTGTTTGTCTGTCGGGCACTTATTGAGCGTAGGGACCGTCGCCCAGTTGTACCCCGTCGCCTAGGGCGGGTCGTTGCAAGTAGGCAGGGACTGAGTGGCGGGTAGATTAGGGCTCACTTGTCTGTTTCCTTACCCCGTTATTACATGTTACTCAAGTATCCTGACAGTGAATAGACATCACTACCAGCCAGGACGTGATGTCTATTCACAATCCCGACACTTCAGTAACGTTTGAGTTTGACTTACAACACAGCTCATCGAGATCACGCTGGGCTGTCATTTACAGCGAGATCTCGTTGTGCTGTGCTGTAAATCCCACACAAATATTAGCGAAGTGTCAGGATTCTGAATAGACATCACGTCCTGGCTGGAGGTGATGTCTATTAGCTCTCAAGACACTTCAGTAACGTTAATGTGTGTGTATGTGGCTGCACATAGTGATCTAGTAAGATCACTATGTAGCAAAACTTGAGAAAAAAGAGTCCTTAAAGCCATATGTAAAGTACAAAAAATACATTTTATTACATATAATTTATATATCGAACAATTGATAAAAAACATGGCGAGGTTTCTAAAAAAGAAAAAGTTGCATGTGGGTCACTAACAAGTAATATATAATACCAAGTAATATTATATAACCATGGGGACATAAGCATAACAATAGATAGCACAGAAGGGTACAGGTATGCAATATGATAGTAACTAGTGGGTAATTGCAACAGCAGCTGCCAGCTACTAAATTTAAATCTCACATTGCTGTAACTGTATCACTCCAAGGGGAAGGGGAGGATCCAAATCAAAAAACCCCTTACTCAAATATACATCCTACAATTGAAGCAGCATCAAAAAGATCAAAAACCTGCTCAGGAGGAAGAGACATCAATTCTCAGTATTGTCTAAATGTACTGTACACAAGTCCCCAAGAACAGAAAGGAGTACCATCAAGTATAACTGCGATACATAAGCAGGATGTGCAGAGTGTGCAAGGCTATTCATCTGGGATCACCAGATACAGCCAGGGAAAAGTCCACTCACCCATGGTTGAAAAAGTAAAGTTCGTGGTCCACGTACAAGCAAAATAACCACCTCAACGCGCGTTTCGCTATATCAGCTTCCTCAGGGGGTATAATCTAGGCTCCATCCTGTCCACCTTTTTATATTGTCCCACGTCCCGAGTCGCCAAGAGGAAAAGGAAATGAAAATCCGGATGTCAGACCTCATCAGTGGTCCATGGCGCATGCGCGAGATTGCGTCGGAAGTCACCGGATCTCGGTCACCGGTCGTCACGCCCAAACTGCGCACGCGCGTCTCCAAAGACGCGTCTCCATGGAGATCGCGCAGGCGCACAGTGGGCGTATAGACGAGAGGGGGCCGAGACACGCGTCCGACATCTCTGCTCATGCGCAACCCCAGAGATGCGGTCTGTGTTTCATCACAAAGTTTTATCTTTAATTAGATGGTGCTCCTCTCAGAAACAACCCCAGGTACTTCTAAACAGCACATTCAAAGGATAATTCCTATACAAGCAATCGTATCTGTCTCAAATATTTAAATTTACTCTTAGAAACCCTGAACATAAAATAAATACAAAGGAGGGGAGTTAGTACAAATACATGTTTCCATAAATATATGTGAGACATAATAATATGTGAAGAATATTAAAAAAAATAAAAAAATAAAAAATAAAAATATATATATATATATAAGGCAGTGATAAGATAATAAATTCGTTAGGACCGGGACCAAACATGGGGGTGAAAGGGGGGGGGGACGGAGGGGAGGGGGGGGGAAAGGGGGGGGTTTAGGGAAAGGCACAAAATGCACACCAATAGATAAAATTTACATGTTTATAAAAATTAAAAATTAAATATTAAATAATAGTGATAATAATTAATATGACAGTATAATGAAAATACTGATGAGTGCAGTAAGGAAAATACATACAAAACACTAAAAAGAAAAGGTACAGAGTGCACACCACTAGATGAAATTTACATATTTATAAAAATTAACAATTAATATGACAGTATACTAAAAATACTGATGAGTGCAGTAAGAAAAATATATACAAAACATTATAAAGGAAATATGATTACAGGTATGAGTATAAATATAGAGAGGCAGTTTTTCGGGGCCTCAACCACAGAGGAAGAAAGGGACATCATCCCGCCATCTTACTTTACACCATAATGGGTAGTATAAGTACACACTATTCATTTCACATTCGGATATCCGCTGTTAGTCAGTCGAATAATCATGTTGCCGTTTGTCCTTAGTACAGTCACGGTCGTCCAACAAAGAACAGTCCTCATACACAGAATACGACCAGATCTAAACGTAGACGTGGGAACAAAAAGTTAGTAACACTTTACAGGTAGGACAGATGGATATTAAAATATGATATAAAACCGCCTAAAAACCGCAAGAGATTATAGTGGAAGGATATGATCTATAGGAAGGGAGAAAAGCTCAAATTTTCATTTAGACCAAAGGGGGTCAGAGTACCAAGGGTAATAATCCATCGGCACTCTTTTTGTGCTAGAATTTTAATCGCATTACCCCCTCTGACACCACAATGTACCATGTCTATGCCTCGCACTAAGAAAGTTTTAGGGTCACATCTATGATGTAATTTGAAGTGCTTGGGTATCGTTTTTAATAATGACAAATCGTTAATTTTTCCTGCAGGCCGGATGTCCCTCACATGCTCGCGGACACGGATCCTAAGCTGTCTGGAGGTAAGGCCAACATATACTTTTGAACATCCACATGTTGCGTAATACACAACATGAGTCGTACTACATGATATGTAGTGTAGGATATTAAACTCGCGTCCGTTTTTTACAGAGGTAAACGGGGTTGTCCTTATTATGTTGGCACATGCCACACACTCACCGCAGGGGTAGCATCCCTGGATTGGACCTCGTGAGGAGAAAGGGTTGAGTTGTAGAGGTACATAATGGCTTTTAACTAGTATATCCTTCAAATTTTTATTTCTCCTGGCCGTCATCTGAGGATTAGTTTGTAGGGCCTTAGAAAAAACAGGATCTGTATGTAAGATCGGCCAATGTTTCTCTAAAATTGATCTCATTGTTTGCCACTGGTTGTTAAAAGTGGAAATGAATCTAATGTTGTTGTCCGTCTGATCTTTCTTTTTTCTACCTATTGGGTGTAAAAGGTTCTTTCGTTCTGTTTTTTTGGCCCGGTTGTATCCCTGTTTTATACTCCTTTGACTATATCCCCTGGCTTGGAATCTTTCTTTGAGGTCTTGTGATTGTTTCTCAAATTTTTCCTCAGAGGAGCAGATCCGCTTCATTCTCAAGAACTGACCAACTGGGACAGCCTTTGTAGTAGAATATGGGTGCGCTGAGGTGGCGTGTAAGAGAGAGTTGACTGATGTCTCCTTCCTATATACATCTGTTTGCAAAGATCCCCCCATAGCTGTCTCAATGGTCACATCCAAAAAATCTACCCTATTTCTATCCAGGGTATATGTTAATTTAATGTTGAATGTATTAACATTCAGCATTTGCATAAAGTTGGTCAATGCTTTCTCTGTCCCCTGCCAGATGATAAGTACATCATCTATGTAACGTAGCCAGCACTGCACATGGTCAGCGGCATGGGCGCCGCCACCCTGCAGAACCTGTCTCTCCCAAAATCCAAGGAACAGGTTGGCATATGACGGAGCGCATGCCACGCCCATCGCAGTGCCTTGCTTTTGCACATAGAAGGTATCCTTAAAAACAAACAGATTGTGAGTAAGGATGTACTCTAACAATTCAATAATCAAATTTTGTGTCTCGCTGTCCCAGTTGCTCATCCTCAAGAAGAAGCGGACCGCATTCACCCCATCATGGTGTCTGATACTTGTGTATAATGACTCCACATCAGCCGTTACCAACAACATATCTGACTCCAGGGCAATCCCATCAATTCTCGTAAGCATATCAGTTGTATCTTTTATGTACGAGGGTAAAATTTCAACCAGAGGTTTCAAGTAAAAATCAATAAATTTACAGGTTGGATCACATAAGCCTCCAATCCCTGAGACAATGGGCCTCCCCGGTGGTTCCAGTGGGTTTTTATGCACCTTTGGCAATAGGTAGAGTGTCGGAATTCTAGGGTATTGAACCATAAGGCCATCAAATACTTTTTTTGGGATTATCCCCTTTTCCAAGGCTCTATCCAGAATTCTTCTCAGTTCACAAGAGAAAGTGCCGATAGGATTGTATGTAAGTTTCTCATATGTCTTTCGGTCTTTTAGTTGGCGGAACGCCTCTCTTTCATAGAGGTTCGTGGGCCAAATAACAATGTTCCCCCCCTTGTCCGCTGGTTTATAAACCACGTCTTTATAAGATTGTAGTTGTTTGAGTGCGGATCTTTGAGTCGCAGTTAAATTGTCATATCGTTTGTTGATCGATATTTGTTGGAAATCTTCCATCACTAATTTAGTGAAAATTTCCACTTGAGGACAAAGGGACATGGGGGGGAACTTCGTTGACCTAGGAACTATGGACGTTGGAAACCCACCTTGCTGCGGGGAAGTTTGTTCTTGTAATAATTCCTCAAGGGCTAGTAAGGTTTCCTTCTCCAACGTGGTGTTCAGACCCATATCTATATCTCCCCTGCTATGTAGTTTTCTTAGGACCAGCTTCCGCGAGAATAAATGAAGGTCCTTCAGAGCTGTGAAATAATCAAACGAATTGCTTGGTGAAAAAGATAGTCCTTTATTAAGGATATCACATTGTGTGTCAGAGAGGGTATACTTAGATAGATTAATTACCTCCAGGTTTTTGGACTTTTTTCCCCGTTCATAAGGGGAAGGGGTCTTGCGTTTGGCAGCCTGTCTCTCTCTATTCCTTCTCGGGAAAATGGGGTCTTGCCTGTTCAATGCTGACTCCCCAGTCCACCTATTTCCTGTTTGTTCATCCGAGGTCTGAGAGGACATTGACCCTGATCTAGAGCGGGGCCCGGTACAAGGATTTCCTCGTCGCCATTTGTATACTCTACCCTGTTGGAAATCAGTGATGTCCCTCTGGAACTTCTTGGTTTTAATTGAACAAATCTCTTGTTCCCATTTCTGGAAATCTTTATCTAGATCTAAATTAAGTTGATCTAGTGCTTCACTAGAAAGGTCTTTTTTAAGGGAAATCTGTATTTCTTCGATTTCTTTTTCAATCCCCACCAGGGTTGTTGTGTTTGACTGGATCAAAAGATCCATAAATCCACGTGAACATGTTGTGGATAGTGATTCCCATTTATCCTTAAAATTTCCCTCATCTGTGGGAAAAGATGGAAACACTTGTATTCTGAGACCTCTCGGAATAAGGCCCTTGCTTAGATATCTGTCAAGAAAGGCCTTATTCCACCAGATCCTGGTCCTTTGTTTGAGCAATTCTTTTAATTTATTGGTAAGTTCCCTCTTATCTCTACCACCACTATCTAAAAGCGTATTAAAATCTTCTTTGAAAACCTCGTTTAATTGCGAGATCCAAGACTGGTCTCGCAGACGGAAGTCCATGTTAGGCCTGGAGCCAGAGGCTGTGAAAAACACAGAAAATACAATTATAAACAAATGTCTCACAGGGACGAATAGCTGGTTAGGTGCAGCCAACATTGGTGTAAGGCACCCCCAAAAATGTCACAGAATAGCAGACTCGCTGATTCATAGCAAAACTTGAGAAAAAAGAGTCCTTAAAGCCATATGTAAAGTACAAAAAATAAATTTTATTACATATAATTTATATATCGAACACTTGATAAAAAACATGGCGAGGTTTCTAAAAAATTGGTGTGCATTTTGTGCCTTTCCCTAAACCCCCCCCTTTCCCCCCCCCCTCCCCTCCGTCCCCCCCCCCTTTCACCCCCATGTTTGGTCCCGGTCCTAACGAATTTATTATCTTATCACTACCTTATATATATATATATATATATATATATTTTTTTTTTTTTTTTTTTTTTTTTTTTATATTCTTCACATATTATTATGTCTCACATATATTTATGGAAACATGTATTTGTACTAACTCCCCTCCTTTGTATTTATTTTATGTTCAGGGTTTCTAAGAGTAAATTTAAATATTTGAGACAGATACGATTGCTTGTATAGGAATTATCCTTTGAATGTGCTGTTTAGAAGTACCTGGGGTTGTTTCTGAGAGGAGCACCATCTAATTAAAGATAAAACTTTGTGATGAAACACAGACCGCATCTCTGGGGTTGCGCATGAGCAGAGATGTCGGACGCGTGTCTCGGCCCCCTCTCGTCTATACGCCCGCTGTGCGCCTGCGCGATCTCCATGGAGACGCGTCTTTGGAGACGCGCGTGCGCAGTTTGGGCGTGACGACCGGTGACCGAGATCCCGTGACTTCCGACGCAATCTCGCGCATGCGCCATGGACCACTGATGAGGTCTGACATCCGGATTTTCATTTCCTTTTCCTCTTGGCGACTCGGGACATGGGACAATATAAAAAGGTGGACAGGATGGAGCCTAGATTATACCCCCTGAGGAAGCTGATATAGCGAAACGCGCGTTGGGGTGGCTATTTTGCTTGCACGTGGACCACAAACTTTACTTTTTCAACCATGGGTGAGTGGACTTTTCCCTGGCTGTATCTGGTGATCCCAGATGAATAGCCTTGCACACTCTGCACATCCTGCTTATGTATCGCAGTTATACTTGATGGTACTCCTTTCTTTTCTTGGGGACTTGTGTACAGTACATTTAGACAATACTGAGAATTGATGTCTCTTCCTCCTGAGCAGGTTTTTGATCTTTTTGATGCTGCTTCAATTGTAGGATGTATATTTGAGTAAGGGGTTTTTTGATTTGGATCCTCCCCTTCCCCTTGGAGTGATACAGTTACAGCAATGTGAGATTTAAATTTAGTAGCTGGCAGCTGCTGTTGCAATTACCCACTAGTTACTATCATATTGCATACCTGTACCCTTCTGTGCTATCTATTGTTATGCTTATGTCCCCATGGTTATATAATATTACTTGGTATTATATATTACTTGTTAGTGACCCACATGCAACTTCTTCTTTTTTAGAAACCTCGCCATGTTTTTTATCAAGTGTTCGATATATAAATTATATGTAATAAAATTTATTTTTTGTACTTTACATATGGCTTTAAGGACTCTTTTTTCTCAAGTTTTGCTATGAATCAGCGAGTCTGCTATTCTGTGACATTTTTGGGGGTGCCTTACACCAATGTTGGCTGCACCTAACCAGCTATTCGTCCCTGTGAGACATTTGTTTATAAGATCACTATGTGCAGAGTAAATGAATGGAGAGAAGTGTATTGCGCTGATTGGTCAGCGTCATACACTTCTCTCCACAACGCCCACTTGGCTAAAAAGTAAAACACGCCCAGTTGTCTATTAAGAAACTCATTAGCATAAATCTAAAATAGGTCATCACTCCGTCAAAAATAATCGTTTTTCTAAATAAAAAAACACTGCTGTAATCTACATTACAGCGCGGATCACATCATGTACAAAATAGCCCACTTATAATGTGGTGACAGAGCCTCTTTAACCCCTTCACGACCACCCCACGTAGATTAACGGGTTGCAAAGCTGGTCGTTGTGCCTGCAGCCCGTTAATCCACGTGTGCTCCTAACAGAGCACACAGACGCTCCCCACAGCCCGGCATCTCCCAGTACAGGCTGCTACTAGCAGCCTTAGTACTGGGGGAAAACATCGGGTCGGATCACAGCGGTGATCCGAACCGATTAACCCCTAAATTGCGGTAGTCAATAGTGACCGCCGCATTTAAGTTCTTATAGCAACATCGGCACCCCGCTACGCGATTGCGGGGGCCGATTGTTGCGGGGGGGTGATTGCTATGGCAAATGGAAGCCTAACAAATGCTTCCTATCTGCCATTACGTTAGCCGATTAGGCCCCGCCCGGAGGCGGAGCCTGATCGGCTTGCTGTCAGTGAACAACTGACAGTTCTAATACATTGCACTACATGGGTAGTGCAATGTATTAGAACATCAAACAAACAGTTGGACCTTCAAGTCCCCTAGTGGGACTAAAGAAAAGTGTAAAAAAAAAGTAAAAATAAAAGTTGTAAAAATACAATAAAAGTTTCAAATAATAACACAAAACACAATCGCCCTTTTTCCTTTATCAAGTCATTTATTATTGAAAAAAATAATAAAGCCATACATATTTGGTATCGCTGCGACCGTAACGACCTTAACTATAAAAATATTATGTTATTTATTCCGCACAGTGAACGCCGTAAAAAAAAACTAAAAAATACTGACATAATTGCTATTTTTTGGTCACTTTGTCTTCCAAAAATTGAAATAAAAAGTGATCAAAAAGTCGCATGTACCCAAAAATTTACCTATAAAAACTATAACTCGTCTCGCTAAAAATAAGCCCTCATACAGCTCCGTCAACGAAAAAATTAAAACCGTTATGGCTCTCACAACATGGCGACAGAAAAAATCCATTCTCTTTACAAAGGTTATTTTATTGTGCAAAAAGTTGTAAAACATAAAAAAGTTCTATAAATTAGGTATCACCGGAATCGGACTGACCTGCACAATAAAGGTAAGGGTATGTGCACACACACTAATTACGTCCGTAATTGACGGACGTATTTCGGCCGCAAGTACCGGACCGAACACAGTGCAAGGAGCCGGGCTCCTAGCATCATACTTATGTACGATGCTAGGAGTCCCTGCCTCTCCGTGGAACTACTGTCCCGTACTGAAAACATGATTACAGTACGGGACAGTTGTCCTGCAGCAAGGCAGGGACTCCTAGCATCGTACATAAGTATGATGCTAGGAGCCCGGTTCCCTGCACTGTGTTCGGTCCGGGACTTGCGGCCGAAATACGTCCATCAATTACGGACGTAATTAGTGTGTGTGCACATACCCTTACGTGTAATTTATAACGCGTGGTGAACGCTGTATAAAAAGAATTTAAAAAATAATGTCAGAATTGCTGTTTTTTGGTCACCCTGCCTCCCAAAAAAAAAAGGATAACATGTGATCAAAAAGTTGCATGTACCCCAAAATGGTACCAATAAAAGCTACAGCTCGTCCCGCAAAAAAAAAAACAGCCCTCATACCACTACGTCTATGAAAAAATAAAATTAGTTAAGGCTCCAATAAGCCAGGAAATAAAAATATGCAGTTGTGCCGGCCCGAGGGGAACATTTCTTCTGTTTCAAGTGGCGAATTATCAAGGCCCCTAAAATTAGGGAACCAGGAAGGGGAGGGCCCAAACATATCTGCTGAAAGCGAGGGTGCCCGTATTATACCAGGACAACACTTCTCAGCAAAATTCCTCAAACTGCAAAGGTGCGGAGTGTGGACCAAAAGGGGGATAAGAAAGGACACAGTTTATCAGTGCGACACCGGCCTGTGCAGAAAGGATTGTGTCACAGCGTAACACACATCTATGGATTATTTTATTGTTTTTGTTTACCCTATTATTATACCACCTGACTATGCCCCTTATATACTCCGTCCGGCTTACATGTACCCCACATTATAAACAGAAACACCAGTAAGACTCAATACAAGACTACTACAAGCAAAATCCACACTCCAAAAGCCAAATGGCGCTACCTCCCTTCTGAACCCTACAGTGTGCCCAAACAGCAGTTTACTTCCACATATATGGCATCGCCATACCCGGGAGAACCCTTTTAACAATTTTTGGGGTGTGTGTCTCCAGTGGCACAAGCTGGGCGCCACATATTGGCATATCTATAGAAAAAAATCCCATTTTCACTCTGCAACATCGAGTGCACACCAATTTCTACCAATCACCTGTGGTGTTAATATGCTCACTACACCCCTAAGTGAATACCTTGAGGGGTGTAGTTTCAAAAATGGGGTCACTTCTGGGGGGGATCCACTGTTTTGGTCCCACAGGGACTTTGCAAATGCGACATAGCGACCAGAAACCAATCCAGCAAAATCTGTACTCCAAAAGCCAAATGGCGCTCCTTCCCTTCTGAGCCCTACTGTGTGCCCAAACAGCAGTTTATGACCACATATGTGGTATTGCCGTACACAGGAGAAGTTGCTTTACAAGTGTTGTGTTGCTTTTTTTCATTTATTTGTTGAGAAAATGAAACATTTTCAGCTAAAACTACGTCTTATTGAAGAAAAAGGATTTTTTTTAATTTTCACTGCCCAATTCTAATAAAATCTATGAAACACCTGTGGGGTCAAAATGCTCACTACACCCCTAGATGAATTCCTCAAGGGGTGTAGTTTTGTGAATGGAATCACTTTTGGGGAGTTTCCACTGTACTGACACCTTAGGAGCTTTGCAATAGTGACATGGTGTCAAGAAACCAATCCAGCAAAATCTGTGCTCCAAAAGCCAAATGGCGCTCCTTCTCTTCAGATCCTTGCCGTGTGCCCAAACAGCAGTTTATGACCACAAATGGGGTATTGCCGTACTCCAGAGAAGTTGCTTTACAAATGTTCTTTTTTTTTATTCCTTTATTTGTTGAGAAAATGAAAAATTTTGAGCTAAAGCTACGTCTTATTGGAAAAAAAGTATTTTTTTTATCTTCACTGCCCAATTCTAATAAAATCTATGAAACCCCTGTGGGTTCAAAATGCTCACTACACCCCTAGATGGATTCTTCAAGGGGTGTAGTTTCCTAAATGGAGTCACTTTTTTGGTGTTTTCACTGTTTTGGTCCCTTAGGGGCTTTGCAAATGCGACGTGGTCTCCGCAAACCATTCCTGCTAAATTTGAGCTGCAAAAACCAAATGTCGCTCTTTCCCTTCTAAGCCCTGCCGTTTGTCCAAACAACCGTTTATTACCACATGTGGGGTACTGTTTTAATCGGGAGAAATTGCTTTACAAATGTAGTGGTGCATTTTCTCCTTTTAGCTCTTGTGGAAATTAGAAAAAATTAGCTAAACCTACATTTTCTTTGAAAGAATGTAGATTTTCATTTTCACGGCCTACTTCCAATAATTTCGCCAGAAAACCTGCGGGGTCAAAATGCTCACTATACCCCTAGATAATTTCCTCAAGGGGTATAGTTTCCGAAATGGGGTCACTTTTGTGGGATTTCCACTGTTTTGGCGCCGCAAGAGCCTTTCAGACCCGACATGGTGCCTAAAATATTTTCTAATAAAAAAGGAGGCCCCAAAATCCTCTAGGTGCTCATTTGCTTCTGAGGCTGGTGCTGCAGTCAATAAGTGCACTAGGGCCACATGTGGGGTATTTCTAAAAACTTCAGAATCTGGGCAATAGATATTGAGTTGCGTTTCTCTGGTAAAACTTTCTGTGTTACAAAAAAAAATAGATGAAAAATTAATTTCTGCAAAAAAAAAAAGAAATTTGAAAATTTCACATCTACTTTGCCTTAATTCCTGTGAAACATCTAAAGAGTTAAGAAACTTTCTAAATGCTGTTTTCAATACTTTGAGGGGTGAAGTTTTTAAAATGGGGTGACTTATCGAGGGTTTCTAACATATAAGGCCCTAAAATCCACTTCACAACTGAACTGGCCCCTGTAAAAATAGCCTTTTGAAATTTTCTTGAAAATGTGAGAAATTGCTGCTAAAGTTCTATGCCTTGTGATGTCATAGAAAAATAAAAGGATGTTCAAAAAACAATGCCAATCTAAAGTAGACATGTGGGGGATGTTAATTAGCAACAATTTTGTGTGGTATTACCATCTGTCTTACAAGCAGATACATATAAATTTAGAAAAATGCTAATTTTTTCAATTTTTTGCTAAATTTTGGTGTTTTTCACAATTAAATACTGAGGGTATGTGCACACACACTAATTACGTCCGTAATTGACGGACGTATTTCGGCCGCAAGTCCCGGACCGAACACAGTGCAGGGAGCCGGGCTCCTAGCATCATACTTATGTACGATGCTAGGAGTCTCTGCCTCGCTGCAGGACAACTGTCCCGTACTGTAATCATGTTTTCAGTACGGGACAGTTGTCCTGCAGCGAGGCAGGGACTCCGAGCATCGTACATAAGTATGATGCTAGGAGCCCGGCTCCCTTCACTGTGTTCGGTCCGGGACTTGCGGCCGAAATTTGTCCGTCAATTACGGACGTAATTAGTGTGTGCACATACCCTTAATGTATCGAGCAAATTTTGCCAGTAACATAAAGTCCAATGTCTCATGAGAAAACAATCTCAGAATCGCTTGGATAGGTAAAAGCATTCCGAAGTTATTAAGGCCAAAACAGGCTGTGTCCTGAAGGGGTTAAGTGTCTTTTAGAATATGTTGGAGATCTGGGCTCAGTGTAAGGGCATGACCACACATGGCGGAATTCCTCCGCAACTGTCCGCATCAATGCCGCACAGAATCTGCGTTGCAGATTCTGCAGCGGATCTGCACAAAATGTGCAGAAAATTGATGCGGACTGGCCGCTGCGGACTGCAGGAAAAGTGCTTCTCTTCTCCCTATTCAGTGCAGGATAGAGAGAAGGGACAGCACTTTCCCTAGTGAAAGTCAAAGAAATTCATACTTACCGCCCGTTGTCTTGGTGACGCGTCCCTCTTTCGGCATCCAGCCCGACCTCCCTGGATGACGCTCCAGTCCATGTGACCGCTGCAGCCTGTGCTTGGCCTGTGATTGGCTGCAGCCGTCACTTACACTGAAACGTCATCCTGGGAGGCCGGACTGGAGACAGACGCAGGGAGTTCTCGGTAAGTATGAACTTATATTTTTGTTTACAGATACATGTATATTGAGATCGGTAGTCACTGTCCCGGGTGCAGAAACAGTTACTGCCGATCGCGTAACTCTTTCAGCACCCTGGACAGTGACTATTTACTGACGTCTCCTAGCAACGCTCCCGTCATTACGGGAGCCCCATTGACTTCCTCAGTCTGGCTGTAGACCTAGAAATACATAGGTCCAGCCAGAATGAAGAAATGTCATGGTAGTAAAAACAATACGCTCCGCAGCACACATAAGATCTGCGGACTTCATTGCGGAATTTTGACTCTCCATTGAAGTCAATGGAGAAATTCCGCCATGAGTCCGCAACCAGTCCGCCACTGCTCCGCAACAGACAGAGCATGCTGCGGACACCAAATTCCGCTCCGCAGCCTATGCTCCGCAGCGGAATTGTACGCATCGTGTAAACGAACACTGCTAAATTAAAGTGAAAGTCAATGGAGAAACGGCTCCGCTGCGGATTAACGCTGCGGAGTGTCCGCAGCGGAATTTAAGTGAAATTCCGCTATGTGTGAACCCGCCCTAAGAAGATGTATTGCCCATAGTGTTTGCTAGTTGACTTTTCACTCACTAAAATCCAATGTAATTTAATCCGGAATTTGATAATCCAGAAAGTATGATGATCTGGCTCTTGTTTCCAGCACAAATCTGTATAATGTGGAACCAATGAAGAAATTCCTCTAAGGAAATGTTGTTCTGAAATAATGGGGGGGGGGGGGAGCTGGGCCCTGAGGAGTGGGGGGTCGACATGCCACATTAGAGGACTCCAGTACTATACATGGACATGATAATTGGGGGTCCCTGATACAGATTTACATTGGGAGCTTGAAGTTATGACTCTGTTTACAAGTCAGTTTCATATACCTTTGTGTGTCGTCTGATAATCGAGCACCTATAAAGTCCCATTGATGCCAGATTACAGGAATTTTCCGTACGTTGTGCACTACAGAGTCATGTAACATTGCTGCGTCCCTGAGGCGTCTTGTGAATATACAAGACTGTTCAGGAAACAAGTGCTGAATTATCAGATTTTCTGGATGATCGGAAGCCGGATTAAGGGAATTTCAGTGTATTTACATCACGTGCGCCGCGCGACCTGACTCATCTTTATTTTTATACAGACGTCACATGACCTGGTTGTTGTAGTTTTATTTTTTATTATATGAAAGTTCCCACATATTAAATCCTTGTGTGAATGATGGGAATCCGAATCCCATATATGAGGCCGGCCCCGTAGAGAACAAGATTATGTAATATATTGATTATAGGCGTATGGATAGAGAACAGTCCAGCAGGCAGCGCAGTATCGTCTTGTCTCTATTGTGAAGCGATTTGGCGGCAGAATCAGGTTTTGTCGTGTACGGGTTGAACCCACGACTATTAGTAATAATGAAGCGGATCATATTGGTACATCGTGCCCCCTCCCCTCTCAGATCCGGTTATTCCGTGTCCATTCGTTGAACGGTTTCTTCAACCAGATCGCAGCGAGTTACGGTTTCTCTCAGGACGGCGGTGGTGTCCCGCAGGTAACGATAAGAAGCGAACCTGGGATGAGAGTAGGGAGAAGGATTATACATAGACCGTGCGACATTGGTACCATCTGATGGAATGTCCGCAGCGGGGGCATGTATAGGGGACGGGGCAGGACGTGTTCACATTATGACTCAGGGTATATTCATACCCAGGGTCGTACTGGCCCACCAGAAGATCCTGCGGTTGGCCCTGAAGATCCAGCAGAAGACCCCCCCATTGGGAGCTGACACCACACCAATCATAAGTGTAGAGCTAACCTGAGCCCCCGACCCATGGGCACCATAGCAGCCGTAGGGGCTGATTCTATGTACGCACCGCAGGGTTTTATGTAAGTTCTGCAGCTTTCTAATGTGCTTTGTACTTCAATTCTCATCATTTCAGAGATCTCTGCTTGCTATCAGTGAATGGAGCATGCATAGTTGCAACCCATTATGTCAAGCTGAAAATGTGCGTTGCTTATCACAGTCAGACGGTGTGATCAAGTTGTGGTGTATTGCCATGAAATTGTTATGGTAATCACAAATATAAACCGCGATTTGACTGCACCATGTGAATAGACCCTAGCAGAGTTAGGTCAGAACGGATTTTCATTTTCTGGATGTAAACAATTAATATTTCCATTCACTGCAAGCAAGCAGAAATCTTGAAATGGGTGAGGAGTTAGAGCTGATAGTATATTAGAAAGTTGCAGAACTTTTCATTATACAGTGAATAAAACATAAACCCTCCATTATGGACGATCCTTGTTCTCCCCCACAAGAGATTTCAGGGGACACTGCCGCCATACACATTACATTGTCAGCGAGGTAGCATTGATATGGGGGTACCCTATATATGTATATGGCCTCTTATATTATCTTACCTTTTTCCCTTGGCCTCAATTTCGGTGTAATCCCTTAATACCTGTGCCCCTCCACGTGTAATGACACAAAGATCCACGCCACTGCCGGAGCCAAGGTCACAGATGATGCCCGCCGTTATGGAGTCAGTGACTAGTTGCTTAGCGTCCTCCAGCTGAGAAAAGGTGGGAGCCAAATTAAATCTTACTGTCTGCATAGTGAATGAGTCTATTCACAGTATATGAGTCTATTCACATAGTGCGTCATATCGCAGCTTACTGCCACAAAGCAATAAACCACAATTTGACTGCATTGTGTGAATCGACCTATAAGGCCACTTGATCAATATTTCAGGCAAACCCCCTCCTTTGCGCAATAATGATCTACTAAAAATGAATTGAGCTCATTATTTGGCAGGTATGAAAGTGCCGCAGATGACCACCAGCAGCCACTATTGTTGTATAATCTGTGGTGTATGGCCAAATCACCCCGTTATACAGTGACATGACGGATAATGAGGTAATGTTGCCATTCAGGAGCCTGGGAAAGCTGGGCGGCAGTACCTGGTGGCCATATTAGTTGTCACTAAGAAATGACAGAAAAGAAGGATAACATCTTGATAGAAGAGGGCGGCTTTTTTGAGCTCCGCAGCTGCAGGGATATTACATTTCACATTGATGCCCACATTTATGGGCCCCTGTATTCTGTGAATGGAGAGAGCATAGGGGCTGCCATAAAGTGTGACCGGCCATCACAGCAGTTTTCACTTCCCTCCATTGACGGCCTGGATCCTGCGGACGATGCTGGCGGTGATTTGAGTTCTGGATATATATTAGGGACAAGCTTACAATATATTTCCCCTATAAACTACTTAGAGGGGCTCCATGAGGTGCTCCACTTTCACTGTACTTCGTCTTATGAGGAATATATGGCTACCTACATGAAGTTATTACGCTCTCACCTCCATGTCGGGTTTGACCATCAGACCCCAGACCATCACATTACCTCCACCATGCTTGACAGATGGCGTCAGGCACTCTTCCAGCATCTTTTCAGTTGTTCTGCGTCTCACAAATGTTCTTCTGTGCAGGGGCGTAGCTAAAGGCTCATGGGCCCCGATGCAAAAGTTCTTATTGAGCCCCCCCCCCCCCCCGCAAACTCTCCTAAGTGACCCAACAATGCAGCACTAGCAGCCGGGGCGTCACTAAGGCTGGGTTCACACACCCTATTTACGGACGTAATTCGGGCGTTTTAGCATTGAATTACGTCCGAAAATGCGGCTCAAAAGCGTTGGCAAACATCTGCCCATTCATTTGAATGGCGCTTACGATGTTCTGTGCCGACGGTCATTTTTTTTACGCGCCGCTGTCAAAATGCGGCGCGTAAAAAAGACGCCCGCATCAAAGAAGTGCCTGTCACTTCTTCAGACGTAAATGGAGCCGTTTTCCATGGACTCCATGGAAAAACAGCTCCAATTACGTCCGTAATGGACGCAGCGAAAAATGTCTGCACATGCTATTACGGCTGAAATTACGGTGCTGTTTTCTCCTGAAAAAAGCACCGTAATTTCAGCCGTAACGGACGCTGCCGTGTGAACATACCCTCAGGGCTTAAAATGTCAGGGGAAATAGCCCCAATACATATGTGTTCGCCCCCCAAAAAATGTGTGTATAGGAGACAGCATATCTATAGCACTACGACCCTATAAACTATGGATAGGATTAGATACATTGGCTGAGCAGACAGTATCACACATGATAGGATTAGATACAGTGGCTGAGCAGACAGTATCACACATGATAGGATTAGATACAGTGGCTGAGCAGACAGTATCACACACGATAGGATTAGATACAATGACTCAGCAGACAGTATCACACATGATAGGATTAGGCTGGGTTCACACGACCTATTTTCAGACGTAAACGAGGCGTATTATGCCTCGTTTTACGTCTGAAAATAGGGCTGCAATACGTCGGCAAACATCTGCCCATTCATTTGAATGGGTTTGCCGACGTACTGTGCAGACAACCTGTAATTTACGCGTTGTCGTTTGACAGCTGTCAAACGACGACGCGTAAATGGACTGCCTCGGCAAAGAAGTGCAGGGCACTTCTTTGCCACGTAATTTGAGCTGTTCTTCATTGAACTCAATGAAGCACAGCTCAAGATTTACGAGCGTCTCAGAGTGAAACGAGGCAGCTGTTTTCTCTTGAAAACAGTCTGTCTTTTCACACGTAAATGACAGCTAGCGTGTGCACATACCCTTAGTTACAGTGGCTCATCAGACAGTATCACACATGATAGGATTAGATACAGTGGCTGAGCAGACAGTATCACACATGATTGGATTAGATATAGGGCCCAGCAGACAGTATCACACATGATCGGATTAGATATAGGGCCCAGCAGACAGTATCACACATGATCGGATTAGATGCAGTGGCTCGGAAGGCAGTATCACACATGATAGGATTAGATACAGCGGCTCAGCAGACAGTATCACACATGATAGGATTAGATACAGGGCTCAGCTCGCTGACACTGTGGCTCCAGCGTTGGACCCAGGAAAGGTAAGAATAATAATTTTGCTTCTTTATGTGTTACTGATTATTTTTGTGCGTTTGTGTTTTTTTATAGGTTCGGTTGTTGGACTTCGGATACGAAGACTTCAATGACGGCGTTTTTTTTATTCTCAATAAAATGGTTAATGAGGGTTGTGTTTTTTTATTTCAATAAAATATTTTTTCTATGTGCTTGTATCTTTTTAAACTTTATTATCACCGCCTTAGTAATGGCCGCTGGCTGATTGACAACCTCCATTACTAAGGCGGGGCTTAATGTTAGCAGGTGCAGAGGCCAACACTAACCCCCCATTATTACCCCGGTACTCACCGCCACCAGGGGTACTCGGAAGAGCCGGGTACGAACCAGTACCCGACTATCTGCAGTGACGGTCAGGCACCGGGGCGGCCGCAGGCTGGTAGTATTAGGCTGGGGAAGGCCAAAAACAGTGGCACCTACCACCCTGGTAATGCTGCCTGCTGCTGCTGTGTTGTATCTGGCTGGTTATGAAAATTGGGGGGGGGGACCCGACATCAGTCTTTCCGATTATTTTTTATTTTATTTTTATTAAATGACGTGGGGTTCCCCCAATTTTTCATAACCAGCCAGATACAATAAAGCAGCAGCAGGCTAGCATTACCAGGGTGGAAAGGGCCACTGTTTTTGGGCTTTCCCCTCCTGATACTACCAGCCAGCGGCCGCCCCAGTAGCCGACCATCACTACAGATGGTCAGGTACTGGATCGTACCCGACTCTTCCCAGCACCCCTGGTGGCAATGGGTACCGGGGTAATAATGGGGTTAGGGTATGTTCACACGGCCTATTTACGGACGTAATTCGGGCGTTTTTGCCCCGAATTACGTCCGAAAATAGCGCCTCAATAGCGCTGACAAACATCTGCCCATTGAAAGCAATGGGCAGACGTTTGTCTGTTCACACGAGGCGTATATTTACGCGCCGCTGTCAAATGACGGCGCGTAAATAGACGCCCGCGTCAAAGAAGTGACCTGTCACTTCTTTGGCCGTAATTGGAGCCGTTATTCATTGACTCCAATGAATAGCAGCGCTAATTACGGCCGAAACATCCCCGTTGCGGACGCCCTCGTGTGAACATACCCTTAGCCTCTGCACCGGCTAACACTAAGCCCCGCCTTAGCAATGGATGCTGTGGATGCTGTCAATCAGCCGGCGGCCATTACTAAGGCGGTAGTAATATAGTTTAAAAAAATCAAAGACATAGAAAAAATATTTTATTGAAATAAAAAAAAACCCCACACAACGCTCATTAACCATTTTATTGATAATAAAAAAACTTTGTCATCGAAGTAGTCCTGCGTAGTGCAGAATGATTGCAGAATGATGGTCAAAGAATGATTGTGACGTCATAAACAATTCTAAACAATTTTCCGATATAGATGTTATTTATGACGTCACAATCATTCTTTGACCTTTCCCCTTTTGACCCCTTTTTTTTCCTTCCTGTGTGCTTAGATTTCCGTTGATATATAAGCAACCTCTTTTGTATGTAATTTTAACGGCCTGAGGAAGACACTAGTACAGCGTTGAAACGCGTAGCCATTATTATTAATGTTTTTCAATAAAATATTTATTTATATCATTTAGTCTACCATCGCTGAGTTCTTTCAACAGCCACGCAGCAGCGCCTCACGGGATCCTCCCTTTTTCCACTACCTCTTTACGTTCTAACTAGCGGTGACCACCTGGTGTACCGGTTTGGATCCTGGCAGCAGCACCTGTGGACTTTTTCATTGCCTTTTCCAAGCACTATCGTGGTGAGCATAATAGACCACGTTCAATATTCTATTTAAACCCCATTGACCTGCACTATGTGGCGCCATGCTTTTTAATTTTCTGGTCATTCATTAGATGAAGCGATAAAACACAGGGGAAGGTCACGGTCACATGATCTTGGGCTGTGAATAGAAACTCCATCATTTAAAGGGCCCCATCCACCCTATAGATAAACCGCACAGCACCTGGGCAATGTAGTGCGCAGGACCTGTAGGCGATGTGATATAATTTGTAGATTGCTGTAGAGAGTAGTTCAGAGCCCCCAAATCTTGCCGCCAATGTAATTTGGACTTGCAGTGATCCCAGGCTGAGGAGTTCGCTGTACTGGGCATGTGCAGCCTGAAGCTTGTGATCTTCTAGAGCGGAGACTCTCCAGCGGTTGTGAAACTACGACTCCCAGCATGCCAGGGCCTTGCCACCTGGTGAGGTTATTAAAGGGGAACTCCACTCAATTTATGGCTGTGCATAAAATGTGTCTTCTCCACACTGAGTGCTCACCCTGCGTCCGCTGCCTCCTCTCCTATCAATCTCCATGCCTCCCCCTGTATATTTCCTGTCCTCAAGGTTACGCCTGTCTCTACTTATACACCCAGCATCTCCTAAGGCCCCCAGATGACACCAAGCTATGTAATATAGTTCAGTCTATGGAAGATGTTCATGAATTACAGGCAGATTTAAACAAACTAAGTGTTTGGGCGTCCACTTGGCAGATGAAGTTTAATGTAGATAAATGTAAAGTTATGCATCTGGGTACCAACAACCTGCATGCATCATATGTCCTAGGGGGAGCTACACTGGCGGATTCACTTGTTGAGAAGGATCTGGGTGTACTTGTAAATCATAAACTCAATAACAGCATGCAGTGTCAATCAGCTGCTTCAAAGGCCAGCAAAATATTGTCGTGTATTAAAAGAGGCATGGACTCGCGGGACAGGGATGTAATATTACCACTTTACAAAGCATTAATGAGGCCTCATCTAGAATATGCAGTCCAGTTCTGGGCTCCAGTTCATAGAAAGGATGCCCTGGAGTTGGAAAAAATACAAAGAAGAGCAACGAAGCTAATTAGGGGCATGGAGAATTTAAGTTATGAGGAAAGATTGAAAGAATTAAACCTATTTAGCCTTGAAAAAAGACGACTAAGGGGGGACATGATTAACTTATATAAATATATTAATGGCACATACAAAAAATATGGTGAAATCCTGTTCCTTGTAAAACCCCCTCAAAAAACAAGGGGGCACTCCCTCCGTCTGGAGAAAAAAAGGTTCAAGCTGCAGAGGCGACAAGGCTTCTTTACAGTGAGAACTGTGAATCTATGGAATAGTCTACCGCAGGAGCTGGTCACAGCAGGGACAGTAGATGGCTTTAAAAAAGGGTTAGATAATTTCCTAGAACAAAAAAATATTAGCTCCTATGTGTAGAAATTTTTCCTTCCCTTTTCCCTTCCCTTGGTTGAACTTGATGGACATGTGTCTTTTTTCAGCCGTACTAACTATGTAACTATGTAACTATGTAACTATGTATCTACACGGATGTGCTTTTGCGGCCGCAATTCCCCCGAAAATCCACGGGAGAATTGCGGCCCCATTCATTTCTATGGGGCCATGCACACAACCGTAGTTTTTACGATCTGTGCATGGCCCGGGAGCCCGCACCGCAGAAAGAACGGACCTGTCTTATTACGGCTGTCTTCTGCGGTCCAGGCTCATTGAAAATAATGGCCGCGGCCATGTGCATGTCCCGCAATTTGCGGGCGGCTCGCGGCTGACAGTCCGCAGACGGCCGACCCGAAAATCACAGCCATGCACATGGCAACGGTCGAGTGCATGAGGCCTAAGTCTTCAGCTTCACTATGGTCCCTCTGCTGCTGCCGACCCTCGTCGTCCTCTTCTTTCTATACTTAAGATGTTCCCACTCCAAGTGTCGCCTGTCAGGACTCTACCAGAATTAGCGCCCTCCCCGACCCGCACCACTGCCCTTCATCGGGAATCTGATGGATCTGGGGCGCAGTGATCTTCCTCGACATTTCATGCGCCTGGCCCAGAAATATGGCCCCATCTATCGTCTCAGCTTCTGGGGTCAAGGTATGTGAGGGTCCGGGGTTTTTTTGTGGTATTTTATTACTAAAACTGCTTTACTTCCAAAACTAGAAATAATAAAAATGACACTGGCACTAAAAAAGTTACGACCAGTGCGCCAAGCATTAGATGTGGTCACTTCTTTAAGGCGACTTGCACCGAGACCAGCACCAATTCTGCTGGAACAATGTAAATTGCCGATTCATATGGTCATTACGAAGGACTCCTATGGTCAGCCATACAGCAGGCTATAGGTGGCTCATGAGCCACTGGTTGGGAACCCCCGCTGTAGCCTGTGACTTACGGGTAAAATTGTTTACAGCAGGTATAGAAAATCTTGATTGGCATAACAAGGCAATGTGTTATACGGCCCGAAAAACTACCCAAAATAGGCTGTGTGAACATACCCTTACAGCTCTTTAATATGAAGATGCCTCTTTTTCAAAAGACCAAATGTAATTGGACAATTATCTCAAAAGCTATTTAATGGGCTGCATGGGCTATTCCCTCGTTATTCCATCACCAATTAAGCAGGTAAAGGGTCTGGAGTTGAGTAATATAGGGAGAATTTCTCCAGCTCACCTTGTAAAAGTTGATTTGGTTTTTGTAATGGATAATCCTGGTGCTCGGATCCTCGTGGTGGCTCACGAAAAAAGTTTACTTTGAAGGAAAGGATGGTTGGATCCAGCGTTCGTGGAAATAAAAGGAATCTTTTTCCAAGTTTTAATTATTCCTGTTTAAAAAATAGGGTATTCGATGGCGTATATAGTATCTTACAATGAAGAAAGGAGTAATGGTAGGTAGCCTACGCGTTTCAGACGGTGTCTCCGTCCTTATTTATGGCTTAGGATAAGAACTCTGACTGTGTATGCTGGGTTTAAATGTGTTTAACCACAGGTGTGTGTTTTTAATTGCGTTCCAGGGATGCCTGGTGTTGGAGCGCAGCCTTTGACCCGCCTCCCACATTGACCGGCTCCTGGGCTCGTGGGCTAAATAATCCGAGAATGGTAAGTATCTTTTAAATTGTTTATATATCTGTCAGAACGCTTATGACATGTGTGTATCCACGTAGTTTGTTGACATTCTTGGATAAGCGGACGGGTAAAAAAGCCATGGTCTAAATACGCATTGTTGGGATTTATATTGCATTGAGTCAGATTATGTGTGAATGGTGGTTGAGTGAGGAATGTAGAAAAAGAAGAACTAGGTTTTTTTCTTCACGGATGTTGTGAAAATGAATTATTGAAAATTCATGATTAGGCTGTTAAAAAGCTTATGTGTCCTGGGAGATACATATTGCTGGTTAAAATCGTATTAAATTGGGATTTGAGGGTAGTGATATGTTTATACTTGATAGGTATAAATTTATCTTCTGCTTATGTTTTTTACATTATAGAACGTTTTTTGTGATATATGCGAGTGGATGTGGCATGCTGTCATGGAAGTTGTAATAGTATATTATGATGGACATGGAAATATCCATATAAAATGGACAGTGTTTCATGTCTGAATTTTTTTCTTTTTTTCGATTCAGACCAGTTATTCTATGGTTAATAATAGTGCATGATCTCTCTTTTTAGATTAAGACCTTCTGGTACTCTAGTTTTTAGACGAAAAATCCAAAATGCTTCTCTTTGTAGCATTTTTTCTTTTATATTTCCACCTCTTTTGGATTTACGGATTTTTTCGATTGCGTAGCATCGGAATGAGTTTATTGTTCTTTTGTGATGAAGTATAAAATGTCTTGCCGCATTTGAAATATTTTGGATGTTAGAATTTCTTATGTAGCTTAGATGTTCAAGAATGCGGATTTTTAATTTACGGCTTGTACACCCTATGTATTTTAGGTTGCATTCTGTACATTCGATGGTATATACTACTAGTTCTGAATTACAATTAATGTAACTTTGTATAGAGAAAGTTTCAGAATTGTTGGAGTTTGAGAAAGTTTTTGTGACATGAGTGTATGAACATATTTTGCATGGATGTTGACCACACTTGTATGATCCTTTATTTTCCAACCATGTGGTCGTAGGTTCTATGGGTTGAAAGGCCGATGGTGATAGGACACTTCCTATTGATGGAGCTTTTCGGGCTACTATTCTGCAACCATCTTTTAATATTGATCTTAAATTGTCATCTTCCATTAATATGGGTAGGTAGTTATTGACAATTTTTTTAATTTGATGAAATTGGTTGCTTTGTTGTAGCACTAGAGTAGGTTTATTTGGTTCCATTTCAACGTGCTTTTTGGTTTGATTAAGTAACTGGCTTCTGTCGATTTTTGATGTAATATTGTCTGCCCGTTCAAGAGACCATTTTGGATATCCTCTTTCTTGTAACCTACTTTTGATTTGTTTTTTTTTCCTCAGTGTATTGGGTATGAGAGGTGCAGTTTCTTTTTGCGCGGGTCTGGAGTTGATTCCAGGTGTGGCATTTGCATTTGGAAGCTGTTGCTGTGAACCTACAACATGAGGTGAAAGGAGCTCTCAATGCAAGTGAAACCGACCATCGCTAGGCTGAAAAAAAAATGAAGAAATCCATCAGAGAGAAGCACAAATGTCAGGAGTGGCCAAATCAACAGTGTGGTATATTCTTAAAAAAAAAAGAGCGCACTGGTGATCTCAGGAACTCCAAAAGGACTGGACGTCCACGTAAAACAAGAGTGGTGGATGATCGCAGAATCCTTTCCATGGTGAAGAAAACCCCTTCACAACATCTACCCAAGTGACGAACACTCTCCTGGAAGTAGGTGGATCAGTATCTAAGTCCACCATAAAGAGAAGACTTCATGAGAGCAAATACAGAGGGTTCACCACAAGGTGAAAACCATTAATCAGCCTCAGAAACAGAAAGGCCGGATTAGACTTTACCAAACAACAAGTAAAGAAGCCGCCCAGTTCTGGAACAGCATGAAACTAAGATCAACCTGCACCAGAATGATGGGAGGAAGAAAGTATGGAGAAGGCTCGGAACGGCTCATGATCCAAAGCACACCACATCTGTTAGGGATCTGCCAGGTACTTCATCTAGCTATACTCCTGGGATTAATCAATCCACACCTGAGGCCAGACCTGCTCGACTGACACCATCTCCCACCAACCAGGGTGGCAGGCTCAGGAGTGGGAGAGCCTATCGCGGCCTGGTCTCTCGGAGTTAGCTCCGCCCCCTGCCCTTTATTACCTGCCCTGTGCTCTCCCTCAGTGCTTGTAATTCTTTTGGATTCCTGGCCCCACTGCTGCTTGCTCCAGCCTGCTTCTGCCGTGCTTCTGTCTGGCTGCAGTTCTGCTTGACCTGCTTGCTTGCCCTGGCTTGCTTCTGTCTCCGTGCCTGCTCGGGTGTACTCACTTCGTCCTGGTCCTGACTGTTCGTTCGCCGCCCCGTTTCCTCGTGGCGTTCCGTGGCTACTGCCCCTTCCCTTGCGTGTTCCCTGTTTGTCTTCCTGTGCACTTAGCCAGCGTAGGGACCGCCGCCCAGTTGTACCTCGTCGCCTAGGGCGGGTCGTTGCAAGTAGGCAGGGACAGGGCGGTGGGTAGATTAGGGCTCACTTTCCCTTCACCTCCTTCCTGCCATTACAACATCCTGTGTAACACATGGTGGAGGCAGTGTGGTGGCATGGTGGGGGCAGTGTGGTGGCATGGCGGGGGCAGTGTGGTGGCATGGGCATGCATGGCTGCCTGGCACTGGGTCACTAGTGTTTGTTGATGATGTGACTGAAGACAGAAGCGGTCGGATGAATTCTGAAGTGTTCAGGGATTTACTTTCTGCTCAGATTCAACCACATGCAGCAGGTGATTGGACGTCGCTTCACAGGACAGATGGACAATGACCCAAAACATTCTGCGAAAGCAACCCAGGAGTATAGAAGGCAAAAAAGTGGAATATTCTGCAATGACCGAGTCACCAGATCTCAACCCGATCGAGCTGCATTTCTTTAGCTTAAAGGGAATGTGTCGCTAGAAAAATGTTTTTTGTTTTTTTTAGTTAAACTGTTAGTATATAAATGATTAAACATTGTTCTAATTTATTTTTTATTTTTTCACAAGTCAGGAAATATTATAAATTAGATTCTAATTTATAACTTTTCCATGTGCTGGTCACTAGAGGGAGCAATTCCCAAAATTGCAGCATTGGCATGTGGTAAAGCAACCTCATTGCTTTATGCTGCAAAATTGGAGAAGACACACTCGCTTTAGCGTCCTCAAACAATCCCCCCTACTTTCTCCTGGCTAGTGCCAGCAGAAAGGAGGGGGTTGAATGTTCAAACCTCCTACAATGTGTGTCGCCATTTTTTGAGCGAATGTACAGTGTAGGAGGATTAGATACAGTGGTAAATACACAGTATAACACGAACATACACAAACATAACTTACCTGCTCCTGCCGCCGCCGCTCCGTCCGCTCCTAGTCCTTGCTTCTGAACATATGGACGGAAGCCGTGACCGGAAGTAGTCATCTTACTGTCCGGCTGCGACTTCCGGTCCACATGAAAATGGCGCCACATGTCGCTCGGCCGAAGACCTTCCTTTTGGACTGTGTGGGAGCGGCGCATGCGCCGTTCCCACACAGACGGCGTACGCTATAGTGAATGGAATGGCTCCCGTTCGCATTCTCTATGGGGATGTATGTGCTGTATTCCATCTCTGTATGTGTCATTAATCGACACATACAGAGATGAAAAAAAAATGACAGCCCACATAGTGAAATAAAAGTAATAAAAAAGAAAAAACTACAACACAAATAAATAAAATGTATTTTAATAACATACTAAAAGCAATAACATATATAAAAGAAAAATTTTCACGACACCTTCCCTTTAAAGATTAAAGGTTCTCTTTAATCTGTGTGTCAATATTGCAGGATGCGATCAGGTGGCCCTGTAAATATAGGAGGTGTTCATTTGCAATAGAAATGAATGGATGAGTATTTTTATCTGCAATTATGGTCCATAATTGAGTGTGAGGTGTGTGCCAATATACAGAGCTTTACTAGCCTATCCTGCTGCCTTAAAGGGAATGTGTCGCGAATTAAAAAAAAAAAAAAAAGTTTAAGTGTCTTTACTTATTGCCATTATATTTTTTACGTTTTTTGCTGTATTTTTTTTTTCTTCCATATGGTGGAAAGTATTAAAAATGTAATAATAATAATAATACACAGCTCGAAGGACTGATCAGATTTCACTTTTATGAGCTGATAGCTAGAGTGATGGTGGGGGGGGGGGGGGGGGGTCTGGCCTCTGGAACTCCAACAATGCATCACAACCCCTATGCAAATGTCCCGCTAGGGCATATGGATGTGTTAGAGGGGGCGGGGGCTGAGTAGTGAACCACTGCAAAGAGCAGCTCCCTCTCTGGTTGACCCATGCGTTACATGGACAGTGCATTGTATGAGATACTGACCTCTTGTAGCGCCATAAGTGCGGTGCTTTGCCAGTAGTAAAACACGCCGCGGGAATACTTCAGGCAGATCTCTCTCACCTGCAAGAATAAAAGAGGAATATCACCGACAATAAAGAGGAGCAGCCGCAGAGGACACATCCACTCACCAGGCGGAAAAACGAGGCTTTCTGAATGAGCAGATTGGTTGATTTTTGGTACTTTCTTATTTCCATCAGCGCACGGGCTCCTGGGTGGTAGCGTCTTCTTCGTTGCGTGCTCGGTCTGTGACTTGTTTCCCCTCTTCCTGTAAGAAAGAAATCCATAATCACAGCTGAAAATGAATCTCCCGCTACATGGAAATTCACTGTCTGGCCGGGTTCACACGTAGGGTAAACACTGCGGGTTTTCTGCAACGGATTTCATTGCAGAAACTCCACAGCGTAATACAGAAGCAGAAGAGTGGAGGAGATTCAAACAAATCTCATCCAGACGCAGCCGAAAAAAAACAGCCAAACTTACCCAGATCTCTCTGCTCCTGCGTTCAACCCGGCCTCCAGGTATGATGTCTCATCCCATATGACTGCTGCAGAACATCAGAGGGACACGTCACCATGGCTACGGGTAAGTATGGGTTTTTGTTTTTTTTCTCTACCTTCTATGGACATTCCAGCCGAAAAAAAGCTATGTACTTTTACGCCGCGTATCTGCCCTGTGTGAACATGGCCTATTACCATAATGTCCCCCAAGGAACATCAGGTAAACAGATTTAAAACATAACATACTACCTGCAGCCACCACTAGAGGGAGCTCATTGTATATGGTTGTACATTGAACTTGGTAACAAAACAGTATGCAGTGAGCTCCCTCTAGTGGTGGCTGCAGGGAGACAAAATTATACCATGTAACTGTCTATGCAGGAGATTTAGAGCTCTGTTTCAGAAAACTGTGCTCCAACTGCTGTAAAACTACATTAAGAAATTAATCAGCACAGAATGTTGGACCTAAAAAGGATATAAATGTGGACGTTCAAATTTTAGATACTTTTCTATGACTGATAATTTGGGGTCCATCAAGTCCCATTGATACCGGATTAAAGGGGTTGTACCACGAAAATAATTTTTCACCTATCCACAAGATAGGTGATAAATGCCGGATCGCTGCGGGTTGTTAACAAGAGTGCGGGTCCCAGAGTGGTGGTCACTCAATTCATTCTCTATGGCAGTGGTCCCCAACCTATTTGCACCGAGGACCGGTTTGATGCAAGAACATTTTTGCGGGGACCGGCGGAGGGGTGGGGGGGTTAGAGTCAGTTCACACATTGCGTAAATACGGCGTATACCTGTATTATAATACCTGTATTATGCTGCGGAAAAGCTGCAGCATAATACAGTAGCAGCAAAGTGGATGAGATTAAACAAGTCTCATCCACACGCTGCATAAACGGAGTAGAAAAAAGCCTCAGAAATTGACGTCACAACATCGCGCCTGCCTGCGCGGAGCCGCTCACGGCAGAGTGCATAATTGGGCAAGGACAGTCAATCTGGCTCCAGCATTCAATTCAACTGTATCTGCGTCATAAGGATGCAGATGCAGTTGGAATTGGGATCAGCGGCAGTCACATGGGATGAAACATCATCCCAGGAGGCCGGCCTGGATGACGTTAGAGGACCGGCCTCCTGGGATGACGTTTCATCCCATGTGACCGCCGCTGCAGCCAACCACAGGCTGCAGTGGTCTCCTGCGATGAAACGTCATCCCAGGAGGCCTGCTCAGCAGTTTTTCGCAGTGGACATTCCGGGGGCGAAAAACTGCACCACAGTTTGGTGGGATTTTTCGCCAGAAATTCCCTGAGGCCATTGGAGCTTATATCAGATACCTCGGCCCGGTATCAAATGAACCACTGCCCGGTGGTTGGGGATCACTACTCTATGGGACTGAGGGAGACAGCGAGCATTGTACTTGACTATTTCCGTCGATCCCATAGGGAATGAATAGAGCGGTCGGACTGCAGGTTGGAAATTCTTAGATCCCTCATTTCATAATATATCTTCATGGGTGTGAGATGTGTTCTCAGATTCCCTTCCCAGAGCCATATAGTAACGTGCTTCCTGCAACCACCACTAGGGGGAGAAGATTGTGCACATGCATACAGCTCCTGTTGTGCCTATATAAATCAGTCCTCAGTTTGCTCCCCCTAGTGGCGGCCTTGTGCTACAGAAATTTGTGTATGTAACAGATTTTTACCTGCATAGAAACGAACCCCCTAAGATATAAAGCTGAGAAACGGATTACAATCTAGTATTACCTGACCCGAGGTTATCTGGAATTCATTTTTAAAATAAAATATATAATGAGAGTGATAAGATGCTCAAGGTGCAACTTTCTCTTACTTGGCGGAGATTGAGGAGGAGCTGCAGGTTTATTCTGGGCTGCGCCGACTTCCTTCGGGACGAGCTTTTCTGGGGTGGTTTCATGATGATGTAAAACGCTGCTGAGAGACATACAATCAGTTAAGCGGATAAGAGACGGTGACAATTCAGCAAAATCACAGGTGACGTAGGATAAACGGAGCGGTTTTATCATTCCCCACAACTCCACCCCCCCCCCCCCCCCAATACCAAAACATTCAGGTGTCGGGAAGGTCGATTTTACTGCATCCAAGTCGCCACAGAGCGCTAGAGTTATATATACGTATATACTGACTGATGCCACCAATGCAAGTGACAAGAAAGTGATGACATTGACGGTGAAGATATGAGATTGCCGGATGTCAGTAATTAACGCACGCTGCATCAATGAATACAATAGATCCTCATGGCATCAATTACCAGAACAGCGACATCAATGATCTATTTAATAATGCGGCAACAGAAGAGCTACCCGCAGCAGATCCCGCAAGCAATGGGCAGATGTTTGCAGACGTAATGGAGCCGTCTTTTCAGGCGTAATTCGAGGCGTAAAACGCCTGAAAATAGGTCGTGTGCACATAACCTTACAGAGAATCCGTAATCCAGACAAAGGTGGGAAATTTAAAACTGGAGCAAAGGAAAAGTGGAGCAGTCGTCATGGAAATGAAAGGCCGCAGCTGGAGGACGATGAGCTGCAACAATGCAGTACAAATATACAGAAATAAAACATCTAATAATCCATATGATCTCTAGACACGCAGCAGCGAAAATGTATAAAATCAACACACACGATAGACGACGAGTAGAAACATTCAGTCGAGAGTGCAACTTTTCTTAGGACTCTCTGCTTTGTGCCGTTTCTCTGTTATTCCTCCTGGAAATGTAAGAATTGACAGCTGTGTGTTACCAGTTGGGGGTGTGTCCATACACAAACTGACAACGTCCAATCAGTGCTGACAGAGAGACTTGTAGGGACACGACCTTTGATGAGGAGAATGGCAACACCAAGTTATCTATTAATACATAAATTTCAGGAGAAGTGATGGCTCCTCTTTAATAATATTGTCTGTATCCTGTATAATTCATGAGGACGCACGTGCTGCCCGGCGTGATGTCAGCGTCACCGTATCTATCAATGATTATACACTGAACTCTAGAAAACTGCCAGATACACCAGGACGACTGTATACATCAGAGTTTCCCAACCTTTTCAGGCTCGAGGCACCCCAGGGAAAAAAAATAATTCTCAGGGCACCCCTACCAAAAATTGTTTACAAAACGACAAAAAATGGCGAATAACAAGCAGTACACTCTTAGGTTATGTTCACACAACGTTTTTTTGTAGTTCAGAAACTAAAAGTAACTATAGCCGTAGCAGCAGTAGCGACTGCTACGGGGCCCGCGGCATGAGGGGGCCCGTGTCGCCCGCCGGCACGGGCCCCCACCATGGCCGCAGGCTCCGCTAGCAGCCGCTACGGCTGCTACAGCGGGACGCCACTGAAAACTATGGCAGAGCAGGGAGGTATCTCCCCGCTCTGCCATTAAACAAAAGACGTGTATCCCTTATCCACAGGACAGGGGATACATGTGTGATCGCTGGCAGCGATAGGGAGAACGGGGGACTGAAAGTCCCCTGAAGTTCTCCATCACAAACCTCGGACTTCCGGGGTCTGTGTCGGCAGCTCCGTAGAAATGAATGGAGCGCCGGTCGCGCTTGTGCGCATGCGTGACCAGCGCGCCTTTCATTTTTAGTGAGCTGCGCAGACGCCGGAAGTCAGAGGTTAGTCATGGAGAACTGTGGATAGGGGATACATGTCTTTTGTCAGACACGCTGTAGGTCGCTTTTTTTTGGGAGGGGGGGCTGTATGGCGTTCCCTACAGGAGGGGGGACGCTGTATGGCGTTCCCTACAGGGGGGGGGGGCGCTGTATGGCGTTCCCTACAGGGGGGCGCTGTATGGCGTTCCCTACAGGGGGGGCTCTGTATGGCGTTCCCTACAGGGGGGGGCTCTGTATGGCGTTCCCTACATGGGGGGGCTCTGTATGGCATTCCCTACAGGGGGGGCGCTGTATGGCGTTCCCTACAGGGGGGGCTGTATGGCGTTCCCTACAGGGGGGGTGCTGTATGGCGTTCCCTACAGGGGGGGCTGTTGTACACTCCTCTGTACAACGCCCACTTGGTCGAAAGTAAAAACACGCCCACTTGGGCATTAAGACACTCATTAGCATAAATCTAAAATCGCTAATAAAGTGGTGAAAATAGATTGTTTTTTTAAAATAAAAAGCACTGCTGTCAGCTATATTACAGCGCCCATCTCCTTATGTAGGAGATAGGGCACTTATAATGTGGTGACAGAGCCTCTTTAAGGCCCAAACTAGAAATATACACAGTAACTGTTGTAAAAAAAAAAAAATAATAATGACTGTGCGCATGCCACCATCCTCCAAAGGCCAGGGGGGAGGGGGTTTATCTATAACCCTTAAATAATTAGACCGACACCAATTTCCTTTTAACGTGGGTTGACTCGAGGGTCGGCCACAGCTTTATTTATTATTTCTTTATTATCCAATTTCCACATAACTTATTAACCGTTTCATACCCGTATGCCAGCCTGCCTAGGGCAGGGCATGTAGGTCACTTTTCTTATAACAAAATAACGCCTGCTGTGACATATGAACACCCCAACACTCCATCATGTTCACCAGCACTTAGCCCGAACCATATCATCCCCATCACACGCAGTACAAAATTCCAAAATAGCACCAATCGTCCTAAACCACTCATGAAACTAACCGGTTAACTTGTCCTAAGCCCTTCCTTCGCCCCCCACCTCTTTTTTTTTATTTTTTTTAAATTATGATTTATATTTATTTATTTATTTATTTATTTTTTATAACCAGTCGATCCCGTGAGGCCCTCACAACCCAAACATAGGGAGGGAGGGTGGGACACGCAAACGGCCAGAAGAGGAAGATGGCCGCCCTCCGCTGCCTTAAGAAACCTTTGCCATGCAGGGAGGGTCCCCCGACCACAGCCCACCTCCGGAACGCCCATAGGGGCGGGTCCTTATGCCATTACGATTCCTTACACACGCTACGCTGCTCCCTGCTCTACCCGCCCTGTCCTGCCTGTTAGCCCCCTTTTAACCCCCGCTGTGCCGCACAGTCATGAGCCCAGCGGCTAATACGCCTGAGGGCTTCCAGGAGTGAATTCTTTTTTGGAATATAATATTTTTTTTATTCACATATTATGCAGCTAGTTATTACTCTGATGGGAGCTGCAATTGCTGCCATATTGGATTTTACTCAATGGGAATGAGATTATTTTTTAAACTTAAAGAAGCTCTGTCACCGCATTATAAGTGGCCTATTTTGTACACAATGTGATCGGCGCTATAATGTAGATTACAGCAGTGTTTTTCATTTAGAAAAACAATCTATTTTCACCAAGTTATGAGCGATTTTAGCTTTATGCTAATGACTTTCTTAATAGACAATTGGGCGTGTTTTTACTTTTAACCAAGTGTGCGTTTTGGAGAGAAGTGTATGACGCTGACCAATCAATGACCAATCAGCGCCATACACTTCTCTCCATTCATGTACACAGCACATAGATCCTACGTTGTTCACTATGTGCAGAAAACATACACCCACATTAACGTTACTGAAGTGTCTTGAGAGTAAATAGACATCGCGTCCAACCAGGACGATGTCTATTCACAATCCCGACACTTCGGTAACGATTGTGTGTGATTTACTCACACAACACATTGAGATCACGCTGTGCTGTCATTTACAGTGAGATCTCGCTAGATTACGCTTGCTGTGCTGTAAGTCACACACAAACGTTACCGAAGTGTTGGGATTGTGAATAGACATCCCGTCCTGTTTGGACGCGATGTCTATTTACTGTCAAGACACTTCAGTAACGTTAATGTGTATGTATGTGACCTGCACATAGTAAACAATGCAGGATCACTATGTGCAGAGTAAATGAATGGGGAGAAGTGTATGATGCTGATTGGCCACTGATTGGTCAGTGCCATACACTTCTCTCCACAACGCCCACTTGGTCCAAAGTAAAAACACGCCCAGTTGTCTATTAAGAAAGTCATTAGCATAAAGCTAAAATAGGTAATAATTTGGTGAAAATAGATTGTTTTCTAAATAAAAAAACACTGCTGTAATCTACATTACAGCACCGATCATGTTATGTACAAGATAGGCCGCTTATAATGTGGTTACAGAGCCTCTTTAACCGCTTCCCGACCGCCCACTGTATATTCACGTCGGCACTTGCTGGGCTCTGTGCAGTGCCGATGTGAATTCACGGTGGGTGTTAAAAGCGCGATCCGGGTGTCTCAGAGTAGCGCTGACAACCGGATCGCGCTGTTACCACCTACCTCTGTTCCCGGAGATATGATCGGGACCTGATTAGTTCAGGTACCGGTCATGTGATCGCAGGGAAAGTGTGTTGTAGCAACGAACTGGAAAGTTTGTTGCTATAACAAACTGGAAAGTTTGTTGCTACAACAAACTTTCCCGGGGACCGATTGCAGGTGCTGCAGTCGGTTATAAGGCAGAACCGGGGGCCATATAACAGCCCCCGGGTCTGCCATGCACAGCAGCCTATGAGAACCAGCCGGATGCTGGTTCTCATTAGCTTCCTGTCGGTGTGACTCTCAGCGTCACACTGACAGTTTATAATACGTTACACTACCTAGGTAGTGTAATGTATTATAGCAGCGATCAGTGCTGCCAAGCTTCAAGTAAAACAAGTAAAAAGTAAAAAATAAAGTAATAAAAAAGTTTTATAAAAGTGTAAAAACAAGTTATAAAAGTTACAAAAAAAAATAATGCTTTTTTTCCTATAATAAGTCTTTTATTATAGGAAAAAAATGAAAATGTTAAAAAAAAGTACACATATTTGGTATCACCACGTTCGTAACGACCTAAACTATAAAACTATAATATTATTTTTCCCGCACGGTGAACACCGCAAAAAAAAATAATTAAAAAACAATGTCAGAATCACTTTTTTTTGGTCATCAACCCTCCCAAAATATAGAATAAAAAGTGATCAAAAAGTCGCATGTACCCCAAAATAGTACCAATAAAAACTACAACCCGTCCTGCAAAAAACAAGCCCTTACACCGCTTTTTTGACGGAAAAATATAAAATGATGGCTCTCAGAATATGGTGACACAAAAAATAAATAATAAAGTGATTTTATTGCGCAATCGCCACAAAACATAAAAAACCTATATACATATGGTATCGCCGTAATCGTACCGACCCGCAGAATAAAGTAAAATGTAATTTATACCGCACGGTGAATACTGTAAAAAAAAGATACAAAAAACATTGTCAGAATTTATGTTTCTTTGTCACTAAAAAGTGATAAAAAAAAATCGCATGTATCCTAAAATGGTACTAATGAAAAGTACAGATTGTCCCGCAACAAATAAGCCCTCATGCAGCTCCGTTGGAGAAAAAATAAAAAAGTTCCGGCTCTCAGAATATGGCGATGCAAAATGTGCAGCGTGTTCCAAAAGCGGATAGGATCGGGCGCCATTTATCAGTGTGACACCGGCCACATATCTGCGAATTATTATTTATGTACCCCATTATTTTACCCTCTTATTATGCCCTGATGTACTCTGCCCAGTTTACACATAGCCCCACATCATAAACTGAAATACCAGCAAAACCCCAAACAGAACAGTTACCAAGCAAAATCTGCGCTCCAAAAGCCAAATGGTGTTCCCTCCCTTCTGAGCCCCACAGAGTGCCCAAACACCAGCTTACGTCCACATATATGACATTTTATATCCGGGAGAACCCGCTCAACATTGTATGAGGTATTTGTCTTCAGTGGCACAAACTGGGCACAATATATTGTGCATTAAAATGGCATATCAGTGGAAAATTTTAATTTTCATTTTGCACCATCCGCTGCGCATTAACGCCTTGGCGCACCACGACTTAATAGCATGTCATGGTGCGAGGGGTTATATATGGAGTGGGCTCACGCGCTGCGCCCGCTCCATATTCTGCAGCTGTCAGCTGTGTATTACAGCTGACACCCGGGACTAACGGACAGGAACAGCGATCGCGCTGTTACAGGAGCCTGTAAAATGACATTATACTGCAATACATTAGTATTGCAGTGTATTGTACCAGCGACCTAATGATCGCTCGTTCCAGTCCCCTAAAGGGACTTTTGGGAGGTTTCCACTGTTTTGGTACCTCAGGGGCTTTGCATATGCGACATGACACCCGAAAACCATTCCAGCTAAATTTGAGCTTCAAAAGCCAAATATTGTTCCTTCCCTCCTGAGTCCTGCCGTGGGTCCAAACAGCAGTTTATTACCACATATGGCGTATTGCTGTAATCAGGACAAATTGCTTTACAAATTTTGGGGTAATTTTTCTCCTTTATTCATTGCAAAAATTAAACATTTCTATGTTTTTTCAGAAAAAAGTAGATTTTCATTTTCACGGCCTAATTCCACTAAATTCAGCAAAAAAACTGTGGGGTCAAAATGCTAACTATACCCCTAGAACAATTCCTTGAGGGTTGTAGTCTTCAAAATGGGGTCAGTTTTGGGGGGATTCCACTGTTTTGCTTACTCCAGGGCGTTGCAAACGCGACATGGCACTAAAAACCAATCCAGCAAAATCTGCGCTTCAAAATCCAAATGGCGCTCCTTCCCTTCTGAGCTCTGCTGTGGGTCCAAACAGCAGTTTAGTACCACATATGGGGTATTGGCGTAATCGGGAGAAGTAGCTTTACAAGTTCTGGGGTGCTTTTTAATCTTTATTACTTGCAAATATTATTATTTTTTTATATTTTTTCAGAAAAAAAGTAGATTTTCACTTTCACAGACAAACTCCAATAAATATAGCAAAATACCTGTGGGGTCAAGATGCTAACTGTACCCCTAGATAATTTCCTTGAGGTGTGTAGTTTCCAAAACCGTGTCACTTTTGGGGGATTTCCACTGTTTAGGTACCACAAGACCTCTTCAAACCTGACATGGTGCCTAAAATATATTCTAAAAAAAGGAGGCCCCAAAATCCACTAGGTGCTACTTTGCTTCTGAGGCCTGTGTTTCAGTCCATTATCACACTAGAGCCACGTGTGGGATATTTAAAAAAACTGCAGAATCTGGGCAATAAATATTGAGTTGCATTTCTCGGGTAAAACCTTCTGTGTTACAGAAAAAAATTTATTACAAATTAATTTCAGCAAAAAAAATAAGGGTATGTTCACACGAGGGCGTCCGTTACGGCTGAAATGACGGGGATGTTTCAGCCTGAAAACATCCCCGTAATTTCAGCCGTACCGGCATGTGCAGGCGCTTGAACGCCGCGTCAATTACGGGCGTAATTAGCGCTGCTATTCATTGGAGTCAATGAATAACGGCTCTAATTACGGCCAAAGAAGTGACAGGTCACTTCTTTGACGCGGGCGTCTATTTACGCGCCGTCTTTTGACAGCGGCGCGTAAATATACGCCTCGTGTGAACAGACAAACGTCTGCCCATTGCTTTCAATGGGCAGATGTTTGTCAGCGCTATTGAGGCGCTATTTTCAGACGTAATTCGGGGCAAAAACGCCCGAATTACGTCCGTAAATAGTCCGTGTGAACATACCCTAATGGGTTAAGAAACTTTCTGAATGCTATTTTGAATACTTTGAGGGGTGCAGTTTCTAATATGGGGTGATTTATGGGGTCTATCTAGTACATAAGGCCCTCAAAGCCACTTCAGAACTGAACTGGTCCCTGTAAAAATAGCCTTTTGAAATTTTCTTGAAAATGTGAGAAATTGCTGCTAAAGTTCTAAACGTTGTAACGTTCTAGAAAAATAAAATAATGTTCAAAAAACTATGCAAATATAAAGTAGACATATGGAATATATAAAATAGTAACTATTTTGTGTGGTATTACTATCTGTTTTACAAGCAGATACATTTAAAATGAGAAAAATCATAATTTTTGCAAATTTTCTCTAACTTTTGGTGTTTTTCACAAATAAGCAATGAATTTATTGACCAAATTTTTCCACTAAAATAAAGTACAATATGTCACGAGAAAACAATCTCAGAATCGCTTGGATAGGCAAAAGCATTCCAGAGTTATTAACACATAAATTGACACATGTCAGATTTGAGAAAATGGGGCTGGTCATGAAGGTCAAAATGAGCTCGGTCTTGAAAGGGTTAAACTCAAATCTGAAAACTCAATTAATCCTTTTTCTTACAATATGGACCAGGTAAGTTTAAAGGTACCCATGCACATCAGATGACAGTCAGCTGAACCGCTGATTTGGCGTGAGCCACGTGACTGACCGACTATTTGATGTGTATTGGTGCGTCCCGACATTCCTCCGAACATCAGATGTTGGGGGAAAAAAAAATCTGGCAAGTTGGATTTCAACATGTCCAATCCTTTTTTCTCCCAGAATATAAACCACTGCCAGAGGTATCTGCCATCGGCTAAAGGCCCTTTTACACCGGACGATAATCAGCCAGTGCAGCGAGCGCCGATCAGCGAGACATCGTTGATCGGCGCTCAGTTGCTCCTGTCACACGGAGCTATAGATGGGGAGGAGCGGTTATTATTATCATGTTGGCAGCGCGTCTCCCTGTTTACACAGGGAGATGTGCTGCTGGCAACGATAATATTTAACTTTTTTAAAACGATACGATCAACAGATGAACGAGCATTTGTTCGTTCATCTGCTGACCGCTGCCCTGTTTACACAGGGCAATTATGGGCAATGAGCATTCTGTGAACGCTTGTCTGCCCGATAATCGCCCATTGTAAAAACCCCTTTATTCCCCTCTCCACAAGTGTTTGGCCATCAGCTATCTTAAGGGCATGACCAGACGTGGCGGAGTTCTGCATACTCTGTCCGCATCAATGCCGCACAGAATCTGCGTTGCAGATTCTGTTGCGGCTTTGCCTAAAATGGTTAGGTTAATTAAATTGATGCGGACTAGCCGTTGCGTATTCAGGTGAAAGTACTTCCCTTCTCTCTATCAGTGCAGGATAGAGAGAAGGGACAGCCCTTTCCCTAGTAAAAGTAAAAGAAATTCATACTTACCCGGCCGTTGTCTTGGAGACGCGTCCCTCTTTCGACATCCAGCCCGAACTGCCTGGATGACGCGGCAGTCCATTTGACCGCTGCAGCCTGTGATTGGCTGCAGCCGTCACTTGGACTGAAACGTCATCCCGGGAGGCCGGACTGGAGGAAGAAGCAGGGAGTTCTCGGTAAGTAGGAACTTCTATTTTTTTTACAGGTTGATGTATATTGTGATCGGAAGTCACTGTCCAGGGTGCTGAAACAGTTACTGCCGATCGTTTAACTCTTTCAGCACCCTGGACAGTGACTATTTACTGACGTCGGCTAGCAACGCTCCCGTAATTACAGGTGCACACACGTAGTCACCCGTAATTACGGGAGCCCCATTGACTTCTATTAGCCTGCCCGTGCCATAATAACGGCCCGTGATTACGGGCGTTTTTACGTTAGTGTGCATGGAGCCTCAGTCTGGCTGTAGACCTAGAAATACTTAGGTCCAGCCAGAATGAAGAAATGTCATGTTAGTAAAACCAATACGCTACGCAGCACACATAACATTGCAGAATTTTGACTCTCCATTGAAGTCAATGGAGAAATTCTGCAATGAGTCCGCACAAGTCCGCAACAGTCAGTGTATACTGCGAACACCAAATTCCGCACCGCAGCCTATGCTCCGCAGCGGAATTGTCCGCAACGTGTAAACGAACCCAACTAAAAAGCTGTGGAAAGCAATGGAGAAACGTGTACGCTGCGGATTTCCGCAGCGGAACTCCAGAGCAATTCCGCCACGTCTGGTCATACCCTAAGTAGTGTATGGGCAGCTAAAAGGTGACAGCTTTAGCAATGTTAAACAGTGTTAAGATTAATTTATATTTACCTAGTGATACGCAGGTTCTTCATGTCAAAATTTTCTCGCTGTGAAGTTACCAAAATGCATGATACATTCTTCACCTATCAAGTTAGTTCAGTTTTCTACCACATACATTAGATACAGTAATGTCCATTGTGCACGCTGGCAAAGGAGTTAACGTCAGTGAAAAATTAGGGAAAGACTATTGTGCATTTTATCGACCTCCACAAATTTTGTCAAGAACCTCTTGTCTTTTTGGAGTGCAGTAATCATAACTGATGGGGGAAAACGATAGATTAATGAAAATAATCCATCCACAAGATGATATGTACTAGACAGCTAACAGGTTCAACCCAAGGTCTTTCCCAAAGTCTAAACTGTAAATAAATTGAAATGAAAGTAAAATATATTTCTTTCCCTGGATTTTTGTCAAATTTTTCTAAACCTTTACTCCACAAAAAATGGTAAGGTTGAGTCATATGATTGCCTTCACTGTTTAAGTTAAAACAAAAATAACTTCAGATTTTAAAACCAGGAAATAAAATAAAATAAAATAAAATTGTAGATTAGAATTTGTAGACATTGGCAATTATGGATATGAGTAAAAGAGTCTATATATTAATAAAGTAAATTAAATAGATAATTACATTCTAATATTATTAAACCATGTTCTTAAACACAGGTCTACTTTATAATTTTACTCTCTGTTTACAGTAATAGTTTGTCCATGCTTTGCATGTATGGATGTTTTTTTAATCTTGATCAGGGGTACTTGAGATACAGCATACACTATTATACTGTTTGTTGCTAGTTTATCTGTTATCTGCTAATATGCAAGCTCTATTTTAGCCCTTTTACGCCGGCCAATTATCGGACAAACGAGCGTTTACAGAATGCTCGTTTCCGATAATTGCCCTGTGTAAACAAGGCAACTATCAGCCGATGAACAAGCAAACAGGGAGACATGCTGCCGACATGATAGAAATGTATGGCGATGAGCGATTGAAGTAACGAGTGCTCGTCTCTATACTAGCTCTTTGTGAACAGAGCAAACGAGTGCCGATCAACAAGCTGTCTCATTGATTGCCACTCGTTTTCATGTCCCTCGTTGGGCTGTGTAAGGCCACCCTAAGATTCTGTCAAATCCGTAAACCAGTGATGCAGTAGTGTTTGTCTGATATAGCAGGGCTGATATTGTCACCTGATAGCTTATCCTTATGTTAAAAATATGTGGTTCTAGATAAAACAACATGTAAATCAACTGATTTATCTTAACTTGAGTTGAGTCAAAATAAACAGTGTCCCAAATATTAAAGAGAAAGCACCACCTTACTTTTTTATGTTACTAATTAAAAGTATTCACTAGACAGCAACTAACCCCTTTGTATCCCTCCAAAATTAAAAATATTTGTCTCTTTGAAAAGGTACTAGAAAAAGAACTATACCACAATCGGTAAATGAACACATACATTTCAAAATATATGGTCCTCCTGGTTTGCATCTGCGACCAGCAACCACTTGTTGCTGTATATCATTACATGAATGTAAATTTTGCCTGTAAATCAATTTTTTTTAGTACGATAGCATTATGTTTTCAGGTCATTAACATTCTTCCATGACTTTGTCTATCTTCTGACCACAATATTATGTGGAATAAGGTGACATCTGTTTCCTTAAAGCGACCCTCAAGTCTTAAAAAAAAAAACTAACAATTGCAAAATAATATTTTACTTACCTAGTTTCCATCTCTTCATTTTGTCTTGATCCATTGCCTTGTTACGGTCCACGTTATCCTCAATCCAAGAGGTCTGTCGCAGTCTCAGACGTGCATATAGAGAGTTGTATGCAAGTCTGAGACACGTCCCCTCCTCCTCCACTGCCCTCTGATGGACAAGCGCTGATGACGTCAACGCTGGTCCATCGCTTATGACACGTCCCCTGCAGGGGTTACCTGAGCATCGTCAGTGAAGTGAGGTGTGAAGACAACGCTGGGGACTTCAGGACTCATCTTCTGGAGGTAAGTATATCACGGTGTCTTTGCAACTGTCTGTGGTTTTTATTGTCTGTGGTTTTATTGTCTGTGTTTTTTACAGGGTTTCATTTGTTGGACTACTTTGGAGCATCGTGGTAATCATTTATTACAAATAAAGTGGTCAAAGAGGGTTGAAGTGGGATAGTCTTTATTTCAATAAGGTTTTTTGTTTTTTTGTACTGTATACTAGCGTTAGTAATTGAGGTTTCTGACTGACACCTCTCTATTACTATCGCTAGGGCGTGGTGTCAGTCAGAGGTGTCCACCTATGACTGACACTATCCCCTCCATACTATTATCCCGATACCTATTGCATCAGGGGTACCGGGATGAGCCGAGAAACATCTGGAGCGGCCCATCTGATGTGATGGTCCTCCCCTGGGGTGGCCGCAGGCTTATTTTTTTAGGATGGGGAGGAAACAATAGCCATGGGCCTTTCCATCCTTTTAATATTACACTGTGGCTATTGGGGACCACAGGTAGTTATTTTTATTATTTATGAAAATTATTCAAATAGGGATTCCTCTATGCTGGAACAATTTTTATAAATAAATAATTTAAAAAAAAATAGGGTTCCCCCTTTTTCCATAACCAGACAAGCACAACCAACAACCGCAGTTTTATATTATCAGGATGGGAAGCATAATAGTTATTGGTCCCTTCCCATTCTAAAAGTACCAGCTTGCGGCCACCCCAGGGGTTGTCGATCACATTAGATGGGCCGCTCCTGATGGCTCCCAGCTCTTCTAGGTACCCCTGGAGCATTGGGTATCGGGGTAATAGTATAGACGGGTTAGTGTCAGCCAAATGTGAACAAGCACACCTCTGACTGACACCAAGCCCTTGCGATACTTATGGAGACGTGCCAGTCAGATACCTCCATTACTAACGCTAGTATAGAGTAAAAGATAAAAAAATGATTGAAATAAAAACTCCTCTACTAAGGCCCCCTTTGTATATCAAAGTATCTTTGTAACTGTCTGATGTTCCTTGGTGCTGTCTTCATTCCTCTCTTCACTGATGATGCTCTAGCCGGAACCCCTGCAAGGTAACCAGCAGGGGAAGTGTCTAAAGCGATGGATTCTCTGATTGAGGTCATCAGTACTGGTCCATCAGAGGGAAGTGGAGGAGGAGGGGGCATGTCTAAGACTTGCATACAATGCTCCATATGCAAGTCTGAGACAGCGGTCGCCATCTTGGATCAAGGATAACGTGGACATGAACAAGGCAACGGAGCAAGAAGAATTAGGGCGGATTTACACGAATGTGATTTACGTCCGTGCAACCCGCGTGATTTTCACGCGGGTCGCACGGACCTATGCAAGTCTATGGGGCAGTGCAGACTGTCCGTGATTTTTGCGCAGCGTAAAACTCACGACAGGTTCTATATTTCTGCGTTTTTCGCGCATCACGCACCCATTGAAGTCAATGCATGCGTGAAAATCACGCGCGCCACACGGAAGCACTTCCGTGGGACGCGCGTTATTCGCGCACCAGCAGTAAAAAAATAATGTAAACAGAAAAGCACCACGTGCTTTTCTGTTTACAAACATCCAAACGGAGTGTCATAATGATGGTGGCTGCGTGAAAAGCACATAGCCGCGCACCATATGAACATGACACACGGAGCTGTTAAGTGCCTTTTGCACACGCAAAATAGCGCATTTTTTGCGTGCGCAAAACGCACACGCTCGTGTGAATCCGCCCTTAAAGAGATGTACACAAGTAAGTTAAATATCATTTTGCAAGTGTTAGTTTATTTTTTGGGGGGGAACTGGAGGGTTGCTTTAACGTACCGTTATGGCCTTGGATACAGTTTTAATCTCTTAGATCATTTTCCACGAGTGTGTCCGATTTGCGTCTGCAAATATCGGGCCATTTTTCATGAAAATGACTGTCCGTTTTGCGTCGGCCTGGTTTCTGTGTGGCATCCGTATTTCTCGTCTATGTTTCTCCTCATCAAGCACTTCGTGGTCTAACTTTTTTTTTTCTCTGCATTCCTTTAGCAACTAATGCGTGAAACACAAACTGTCTGTTGTTTTGACATACCCATTCACTCCAATGGGCGACAAGGTCCGCACAAATGGTCCGGAATAGGACATGCAGTGAGTTTCACGCAACGGACATGCACTTCGTAAAAAAATGAATAGACCAATTGGATTGCATCGGTCAGTGTGCTGTCCATTATTTAAATGGACAGCACATAGACGTGAAATCATGCTGCTGTGAATAAGGCCTTAGATAGGACATCCTTACTATACCCTCTTGTATGAATACTATTGCTGCTGACTCATTTATGTTTTAACCCGTTAGTGACCGCCAATACGCCTTTTCACGGAAGCCACTAACGGGCTTTATTCTGATGCATATGCCTTTTTACGGCACTGCATCAGGATAAAGTAAACAGAGCAGGGAGCCGTCAAATCTCCCTGCTCTCAGCTGCCAGAGGCAGCTGAGGGCTGGGGGCGTCCCTGCTCTGCCGTGTGAGATCGATATAAGTATCTTTCTCACCCGTTTAACCCCTCCGATGCGGTGCACAATAGCGTGCACCGCATCTGAGTGGTTTTGGAGAAAGAGAGGGAGGGAGCTCCCTCTCTCTCCCACCGACACCCGGCGATACGATCGCCGAGTGTCTGTGTCTCCAATGGCAGCCGGGGGCTTAATAAAGGCCCCCAGGTCTGCCTGGAGCGAATGCCTGCTAGATCATGCCTCTGGCATGACCTAGCAGATGCCTGTCCGTTTTAAACGGACAGGCAGTAATACACTTCAATACAAAAGTATTGCAGTGTATTATAATAGCGATTGGAGAATCGCATATTAAAGTCCCCTAGTGGGACTAGTAAAAAAGAAAAAAAAAGTTTAATAAAGTTAATTTAAAAAAAATTTGAAAAAAAATGAAAAACCCACCTTTTCCCCTTACAAATGCTTTACTATTAAAAAACTAAAATAAAGTAAAAAAGTTACACGTATTTGGTATCGCCGCGTCCGTAACGACCCCGACTATAAATCTATTACATTATTTAACCCGCACGGTGAATGCGGTAATTTTTTTTATCAAAAACTATGGAAAAATTGCTGTTTTCTGGGAATCCTGACTTAAAAAAAATTTGATAAAAAGTGATCAAAAAGTCGCATCTACTCCAAAATGGTACCAATAAAAACTACAAGTCTTCCCGCAAAAAAAAAGCCCTCATACAACCGCATCGGCGAAAAAGTAAAAACGTTACGGCTCTTCAAATATGGAGACACAAAAACAAATCATTTTGAAAAAAAAGCGTTTTTACTGTGTAAAAGTAGTAAAACATACAAAAACTATACAAATTTGGTATCGTTGCAATCGTAACAACCCGCTGAACAAAGTTATTGTGTTATTTATATCACACAGTAAACGGCGTTGATTTAAGACGCGAAAAAGAGTGGCGAAATGTCAGGGTTTTTTCTATTCCCCCCCAAAAAAAAGTTAATAAAAGTTAATCAATAAATAATATGTCCCCCAAAATGGTGCTATTAAAAAATACAACTTGTCCCGCAAAAAACAAGACCTTATACAGCTATGTCGACGCAAAAATAAAAAGGTTATAGCTCTTGGAATGCGACGATGGAAAAACTTAAAAAATGGCTTGGTCATTAACGTCTAAAATAGGCTGGTCATTAAGGGGTTAAATTGTTGAATGTATGTTTATTTGTTGCTATAACAATCAGAAATAAACCGAATTTTAAGCCGCCGATACGCTTTTTCACGGGCGTCATTAATGGGCTTTATTCTAGGCCATCGCCTTTTCACAGTATAATGACAGCCGGGCTCCTGCTCCAATGGTAGAGATCGAAGTTTACTTAGATCGCAACCGTTTAATCCTTCAAATGCCACAGTCATTAGCAACCGCATTTGAGTTGTTTACAGAGGGAGGGAGCTCCCTCTGTCACCCATCGGCAGCTCGCAAATGCAACTGTGGTCCTCCGATGGGGTGTCATAGCAGCCGGGGGCCTAATAAAGGCCCCCAAGTTTGCCCTGGCTATATACCTATTAGGCCATGGCAGAGGCATGTCCTAATAGATTGCCTGTCAGCTAAACATTGACAGGCAATAATATTTTGGCATTATATGTGCAATCTAAAAGATCACATAGTGAAGTCCCTAGTGGGACTGAAAAAATAATTAATGTGAAATAAAAATTAATAAAAAGGTACACATAAAAAAAATAAAACAATTTTTTCCCATAAAAAATGGTTTTATTTACTAAAAGTGTAAAAATAAAATAAAAACTACACATATATGGTATCCCCGCAATCGTAATGACCAAAAAATAAAAGTTAGCATATTATTTAAACTGCAAGGTGAACGTCGTAAAAAAAAACCCTTGCAATTTTTTTCCATCCCCCCAAAAAAATAATAAAAGCTTAAAGGGAATGTGTTGCCAGCAAAACATGTTTTTTTTTTTTTAGTTAAACAATTAGTGTGTAGGTGATTAAACATTGTTCTAATTTTTTTATTTTTTTTTCACGAGTCAGGAAATATTATAAATTGGATTCAATTTATAATATTTCCCAGCACTGATCACTAGATGGAGCACTTCCCAAAATTGCAGCATTGCATGTGGTAAAGCAACCACATTGCTTTATGCTGCAAAATTGGGAAAAAATCCCTCGCTCTAGTGAGCTCTCAGAATCCCCCCTCCTTTATCCTGGCTAGTGCCGGGAGAAACGAGGGGTTTGAACGGTCTAACCTCCTACACTGTGTGTCGCCATTTTTTGAGCTAACACACAGTGTAGAAGGTTTACATACACTAGTAAAACACACTAAAACACGAACATACATAGAAATCACTTACCTGCTCCAGTCGCCGCCGCTCCCTCCGGTCCGTCCGCTCCGTCTGCTGCCGCTGCTCCATGTGCACAAGTCCGGAAGCCGCGACCGGAAGTAGTAATCTTACTGCCCGGTCCACAGGAAAATGGCGCCGGACGGCGCGCATTTCAAATCGGACTGTGTGGGAACGGCGTACACCAAAGTGGATGGAACGGGCCCCGTTCGCAGTCCCTATGGGACTGGAGCAGCCGTATTCCATGTCTGTATGTGTCGTTAATCGACACATACAGAAATGGAAAAAAAAATGGCAGCCCCCATAGGGAAGAAAAAGTGTAAAAATAGAAAAAAGTAACACACAAACACACAAATAAATATAAACGTTTTTAATAAAACCCTAACATAAAACTGATATAAAAAAAAAAATTTGGTGACACTGTTCCTTTAATTAATAAGTCCCATGTACCCCAAAATGGTAGCAATGAAGTCCCGCAAAAAAACAAGCCCTCATATGGCGATATTGTTGGAAAATTAAAAAAGTTATGGCTCTTGGAAAGCAGCGATGCGAAATAAAATAATTTTAGTTCAAAAGTGTTTTTATTTCGCAAAAGTAGTAAAATATCAAAATAACTGTACATATTTGGTAACGTCATAATTGTACCGACCCATAGAATAAAGGTAACATGTTATTTACGCCGCACGGTACACACCGTAAATGTAAAATGCAAAGAACGATGACTGAATTGCTGTTTTTGTTATATCCCCCCCCCCTGAAAAAAGGTAATAAAAGTTAATAAAAAAATTCTATATACCCCAAAACGGTGGCATTGAAAAATACAACCCACCCCGCAAAAAACAAGTCCTCATACAGCCATGTTCACGTGAAAATAAAAAAGTTATAGCTCTTTAAATGTGCCGATTGCTTGGTCATTAGGGCCCAGAATGCATGGAAGGGGTTTTTATTTTGTGATGATTTTTTTTAAAATTTTAGTTACTCTCTTAGGCCCCATGCACACGACCGTGCTCGTAATTACGACTCGTAATGCCGGGCACGGCTGGCCACGGGCAGCCGGCCGTTTTTCCGAGCCGTGCTTCCATTATAAAGTATAGTAGCACGGCCCGTAAAAGAAAAAAAATAGAACATGTTCTATCTTTTTCAACGGCACGGGCACCTTCCCGTGAGAAAACGGGCAGGTACCCGTGGCCAAAAGAAGTCTATGGGCCCGTTATTTTGGGTCGTAATTACGACCCGTAATAACGGGTGTTTTTACGGTCGTGTGCATGAGGCCTTTTATTTAGTTACTTGATTATAGGGTCTACAATATTACCCTAGCAGCAGCTTTGAACTGTGAACAGCAGACAACTGGGCATAAGGAAACTAAGTCCGATAACATCTTATAGACTTTTATTGGGAATTGTTATGGGCGTGCTCTGTGACTTGTGCAGAGGCCACTTAGTAAGGAAGGAGAGGAGGAGCAGTTCCTGTGACCATTGTCAATGTTGTGATCCTGTGTTTATCTGCCTCTAGCTTTATAATAGAGGTATTAGCTGGTATTGTAGCTCAGCACCTGTCACTTATATAAGGGGTGAACTGCACATCAGGTATGGCCACATGTATAGACAAGTCGGTGTGCTTGGAGAAACAATGGGGGTGGCTGTGGCGCTCGTTGGATCTCTGTGGTCCCTTTGTACTGCTGAGCATGGATGCCCTGGAAGTTTGCCCCAGCCGATCACGCATTGATGGTCTCAGTCTTTGTCACTGCCTATTATTTAGACAAAGGAGTGTCCTGCCAAGTCATGAGTTCTAGCAGGTGATTAGGACAGCCAGCCAAAACATCACTTGGGGAAAATCTCGGCAGTGAACCTGCCCAGCGTGAGATAGGGGCTAGATTCACACATTTGAGGGAATATATGAAACTATTTATGCCAGAAAACTAAAGTAGAAAACTTGGAATTTGTCAAAAACTAGCCTTTTTTGCTCAAACATTTTGGGACTTTTAGTTTTTTCTGTTACCCCTGCCACTTTTAAAAAAAACTGATCAGAGTTTAGTGGAAGGAGGCTGGGCAACCCGCGGCCCGACACATTTATTATAATTTACGCCAGAAACAGATGTAAATTATAGTGGAAATCTACACCAGCTCGTAGTTGGCGAAGATTTCCCTTGCTAACGCACAGACAGCCGGACAACCAGCCTAATTATTTAAGGCACCTATTAATAAATATGGCACAATTTACTCCAGCGCACTTTATATTACTACTAGCATATAAAACGCTAGTCTTAAATATTTCCGCCCAATGTACCAACCTAATATAAGCAATGTTCTGCGAGCTAAACTTCCTTGACTCAAGAATGATACATTGTAGCAAATTGACAGATTTGTTCAGGAACTGCTGATGTGTTTAGCTGACAAAGCATTGCATAGACTGGATACAAGTGTACTACTCAGTTGAGAGCAGAACAAGGTATGTACAGGTTTGCAGCCTTTGAATGTAAGCAAGAATGTTCTTATTTACAGGTTGGTGGGTTAGTACATAAAAAAATAACCCTATTCTAAATAACCTCAGTTTAGTTTTTATTATGACATGACCATAGATAGCACATGGATTTAAACTTATTTTTAAATATGGTATACGTCTTAGGTTAGGTTAATGGTATTCACTATAATTAAGAAATTAAGAATTTCAATGAATGCGTTAATTTTGCTAGAATAACAATCTATTAAGCAACTACAATTTTATAAAAGTTTAATCTCATTTTATGTTTTCCAATTATATGAATACGTTTGTCCGGCAATATTTTAGTATTACACTATGGCTTTAAAGTATTTAAGAACTACCTTATGTAGTTTACCACAAAATGTTTGAAAATGAGTATTTTAGCAGTATAACTTTCTTACAGTTTAATTACATTCATAATTACAATGAATGTAATTGCTCTTTTTAAGTGTAATTATGTGGTGAGGTCTCTACTTATACTATTCATATGCATAAGTGTTTGCCTCATTGCACATAAAGGGAAAATATGGTAATTATAAAGCTATGAAAAAAGTAAAAACCGTGTAAAATATATAAGGGTAGTCTATAGCTGCTCCAGAAGGATTATTTAGCAACTTTTTGTAATTAAAATGTAAAATAACAATTTTAAAAAGAGAATGAAATATAATATTTAGCGCACTAAACTTTAACTTTTATCTACTGTAGATCTGTTACGACATAACAAATGTTCAGTCAGTCTTAAGTAATTAGTGCATCAAAGATAATTTTCCTTGGTAATATATTTTGATTTTTAATGTATTTCAACTACAAATATTGTAATCATACCTATATACTTGAACTTTCTATACATCGTGGCCATTATTCACAGTTAGTGACCAGCAATACAGATATTAGTATTTAAAAAAATATATATCTGTCATCCCTGGTACAGATATTTATGTAGAGGAATGATCGAGGCACTCACCGAAACTGGCAAAAAATTCGTTCTTTATTACAAAAGAGGATCTAGGTCAGGATGTGGAATTGCCTACGGCCGTTTCACGTGCTGGTACACGCTTTCTCAAGGCCCTTGAGAAAGCGTGTACCAGCACGTGAAACGGCCGTAGGCAATTCCACATCCTGACCTAGATCCTCTTTTGTAATAAAGAACGAATTTTTTGCCAGTTTCGGTGAGTGCCTCGATCATTCCTCTACATATATATCCAGCTTTTTGTGCTATTCTTTCGAAGAGCAACTCCGTGGCAATTTACCTGCAATCATCCAACAGTAAGCAAGCCATATTTCAACTCCTATTCCGACTGTGCGGTTTTGGTAGTGCCAGCCTCTTTCCTTCTTCCCATTGGCTGGTACAGATATTATTTTGTGATATTATTACTTAGGGTATTTCCAATCATTACTGTATTTATGAGATATGAATATTTACATTCTGTGTAGTCTCTCCCACACAGGAAAAACTACACAGGACATGTTTGTGTTATTACTGCTGTGGCCTAACTACCCCTGTAGCAGCTGCTACAGGGCCCGCTGCATGAGGGGGCCTGTGCCGCCTATCGACACGTCGTTGTCCCCAATGCCCGGTGACACCACTAGCAGCCGTTATGGGCCGGGCGGTACAGGCCCCCTCATGCCTGGTGGTGTCGCTAGCACCAGAGGGGGCCTCGGTGCTAGTGACGTTCACTTGTATCTGCATCCTCAGGACACAGATACAAATGAATACTATAGACGCTGGGAATACTCCTTGCGCACGCCAACGAGATGACGGAACTGCATCACGCTGGTCTGCGCCTGCGTCCCACCCTACGGCAGTGCAGCGCTCTGTCCGTCTTAGGAATGGGGCAAGGTAAGTATAATATATTTTTTTGGGGGGGCTGTGTGGCAATATACAGGGGGGATCAGGGCGACACTATATACAAGAGGGGCAGGGTGGAACTATATACAAGGAGGGAGCAGTATGGCACTATATACAAGGGGAAGCAGGTTGGCACTGTATACAAGGGGGGAGCAGGGTGGCACTATATATAAGGGGGAAGCAGGATGGCACTATATACAGGGGGTGAGCAGGGTGGCACTAAATATAAGGGGGGAGAAGTGTGGCACTAAATATAAGGGGGGAGCAGGGTGACACTATATACAAGGGGGAGCAGGGTGGCACTATATACAAGGGGGGCATGGTGGCACTATATACAAGGGTCGGTGTGGCACTATATACAAAGGGGGAGCAGGGTGGCACTATATACAAGGGGGAGCAGGGTGGCACTATATACAAGGGGGAGCAGGGTGGCACTATATATAAGGGGGAGCAGGGTGGCACTATCTACTAAGGGGGATGTATGGCACTATTTACAATGGGAGGTCTGTGGCGCAATCTACAGGGGGCTGTGTTTGGCACTATCTACAGGGGCTCCAAGGCACTATCTACAGGGGAGCTGTATACAAGGAGGGGAGTGCTGTGCGGCGCTATCTATAGGGGGCTGTGTGATGCTATCTACAGGGGGATATCTGTGACACTATCTACAGGGGGCTGTGTGGTGCTATGTACAGGGGGCTGTGTCTGGTGCTATCTACAGGCGGCTGTGTGGCATTAGCTACATGAGAGGGGGGCTGTGTGGCACCATCTACAAGGGAGGGGGCTGTGTGGCACTATATACAAGGGGGCAGTGTGGCACTATATACAAGGGGGCTGTGTGGCACTATGTACAAGAGGGGGCTGTGTGGCACTATGTACAAGAGGGGGCTGTATGGCACTATATAGGGGGGCTGTGTGGCACTATACACAAGGGGGGAGTAGTGTGGCACTATATACAAGGGGGGCTGTGTGGCACTATCTACTAGGGTGGCAGTGTGTGGCGGAATCTAAAGGGGTCTGTGTGGCACTATCTACTAAGGGGGGCTGTATGGCACTATATACAAGGGAGGGGGGCTGTGTGGCACTTTATACAAGGGAGGGAGGGGCTGTGTGGCACTATATATGGGGGGCTTTATGGCGATATCTAGAGAGGGTGCTGTATGCCACTATCTACAAGGGTGATATGGGGGGCACTATCTACAAGTGGGGTGTGACACTGTTTACAGGGGGTGCTGTATAGCACTGTCTACAGGGGGGCTGTATGGCACAATCTAAAGGGGGCAGTATCTACAGGGGGCACAATCTATAGGGGGGCTGCGCGTCACACCTAGGGGGTGGCCCAGTCAAAAGTTTGTTATGGGGCTCAGTCTTTCCTAGTTATGCCCCTGGCTGTGTCCAATGCTTTCCACGGGGTAAGCCTCTATAATTATTATTTAGCCTCTTCTTCTAGTGTGTCTTTGCTGGGTTTTATACTCAGCACCTTGTGAATCTGAGTCAAAAAGAGTAGCTGAGCGGATTTTCTCCACCTAAATCCACAATATTATTATTATTATTATTATTCACATACATAATGTACTAATATATACAGATATATAGAAATATATTATAGGTAAAAAAAAGATGAAAATTCGAAATCACATAATGGGACTAAAAAAAATAATAATTCTGGTAAAGTGCACATCTCTAAAAAATAAAGGCGCAGAAAATTATATTACACACATTTTTTATTATACACTTTATTAAATAAACATCACAAAACAGTACAGTACATAGACATATTTGGTAATCCACATAACCATAACAACTCGTACAATACAGTGGACACATAATTTGTGGTGACCGGTAAATGTCCTAAAAACAAACCCATGAAGAGAGCTGGAGAGCTGAGCCACCCAGAAGTAGAGCCGGACGTCGGCCAGGACGGCGTGTAGGAGTGGCTTGGAGGAGAGCAGGAGAGAAAGGGTAAGTTTAGAGTGAAACAAATGGACAGAGCAACACAGCCTGATAGTAAGATGAATCTCCTGTGTATTATTAGCATTGGTTTATTATTCGGTATTGCAGTGCACTTTGCCTGTGCCACCGATGACACATCTAAATTAATATTTTGGGGAGTTAAAATACCCCCAAATTAAGAAATATATTGTTGTGTTTTTTTGTGGAGGAGGGGACAGGCAATATCAAACACATTTAAAGGGGTTATCTGGGGACCAAAAATTGTTAATCATTAATATTATCAGAGGAAAACATCTCACTTACTAACATAGTTTAACTTTCAATTCCAGTCTGAATTGTGGATTGAGGACCCAGTCACGTGGTGTCGGAATCCCTGTAGTTTTCTGTCAAGTGATGATGCGCCGACACAGACCCATGTGACAGAGGGCTTGCTCCCCCTTCAATTTGGTGGCGGTGTGTCATGAATCACGTGTCCCCTTCTGCCCAATTTCTAAGGCAGCCCTTTTCCTAGTCCTGTCGCTCTCGGTCAGAGCGCATGCGCCGGCTTACTCCCTCACAATGCAGATGCTCCAGACTTTCCAGGGGATCCTGTGATTTGTAGTTTTTCAGCACACGCTGAAAAATGAAATCCCACCCAAAAAGCAGAAGAAGACCGTGTATGCTGCAATATCGAAGTACGGTAAGTACACCAAAAATAAAGTTTAATGTCTGGTAATGATACATAACAATGAATAAAGGTTTTAAAAAGTGTTTTTGGGATTTTTGTTTCATTTTGGGCCACTGGATAACCCCTTTAAACTTTAAAGAGGTTCTGTCACCACATTATAAGTGCCCTATCTTCTACATAAGCGGATGGGCGCTATAATGTAGGTGACAGCAGTGCTTTTTATTTTAAAAAACGATCTATTTTTACCACTTTAGTAGCCTTTTTTTTAGATTTCTGCTAATGAGTTGCTTAATGCCCAAGTGGGCGTATTTTTACTTTAGACCAAGTGGGCGTTGTACAGGGGAGTGTATGACACTGACCAATCAGCGTCATGCACTCCTCTCCATTCATTTACTCAGCGCATAGGGATCCTGCTAGATCCTTATGTACTGTCTTATACTAACACATTAACAATACTGAAGTGTTTAGACAGTGAATAGACATTGTGTAAATGAATGGAGAGGAGTGCATGATGCTGATTGGTCAGCGTCATACACTCCCCTGTACAACGCCCACTTGGTCTAAAGTAAATTTACGCCCACTTGGGCATTAAGCAACTCATTAGCATAAATCTAAAAACGCTAATAAAGTGGTAAAAATAGATAGTTTTTTTTAAATAAAAAGCACTGCTGTCACCTACATTATAGCGCCGATCTCCTTATGTAGGAGATAGGGCACTTATAATGTGGTGACAGAGCCTCTTTAAGTCAGCTATGGCACACTGACAATGGCTGAGCTTTGGTGATGTTACACAATGAACATGGCACCGTGACGATGCTGTCCTGAAAGGAGGGGTTGTGTCATGAATCACATGATATGTCACAACTCTCCCTATTGTCTGTTGTGTTTCACAGTTTGCCAAACCTGTATATGTTTTATTTCCCCTGAACCCTGTGACCAGCCAAATATTTTCAAAAATCTCAAAACCAGACAGTCAGTCCTTTACTTCGGAAAAAATAATACTATATGTGAAAATTCTGTACACTGGGAAAAGTTTACTCCTCACTAAAATGTATAGCACAGTGAAAATCAATATTCTGTCAATAACCGTTTGTGATTGAGGTTTCGCTCTTTTGTCCTTTCACATGGTGCACCCTTTTTTGTGCACAAAACATTTAACAGTTAACAAACTGTGGTCACTTCTAGATAAGGTCGTGATCTCTTTAAATGTAAAATTTTGCAGGCCTTAAAGAGGCTCTGTCACCACAGTATAAGTGCCCTGTCTCCTACATAAGGAGATCGGCGCTGTAATGTAGGTGACAGTAATGCTTTTTATTTTAAAAAAACGATCTATTTTCACAACATTAGGAGCGATTTTGGTTTATGCTAATGAGCTTTCTTTTTTTTAAAACATCATTTTTATTAACATTTTTTCAAATTTTGTACAAACATTTCACAAAAAGAACAATTTGCGATGTCAATGAACAGCTCGCAACTGCAAGTATAACAGAAGCAAATTAAGTACATACATACATGCATGGCATATCTTTTTACATTTGTTTAAGCAATCCACGTGACTTCCCCTATTCCTGGTCACGACTTAGGTCATAAAAGAGTAGCTCCTCCCCATCTATCCCCTATCTACTACTAGACTGACTGTAGTTGTAAGCCTCCTAAAGTGCCAGCCAGGAGCTGTGTATGATACCATGCTGTGTGTCTAAACGGCGCAACAATTTCCACCACCTCATTCGCTGTGCATTGCGTTTCTATAAATAGCTGCCATTTAGCAAATAGCTTTTTGGTTCCCGTTTCTTTCCTTCTTTCTACCTCCACTCGTTCAAGGGCTAACAATTGTTTCAAGTGGGACACGATCATATCGATATCCGGTGTATCCGCTTCTAGCCATTTGTATAGAAGGCATCTCAAAGCCACTAACAAAATTGTGTGCACCAGGGGGGAGGGGATCTCGTTCCTCCCGCAACCTCTACCTCTGGCGGTCGCGCCTGATGGAACAGCAGTACTTGGGGCGTCAGTGGAAGGTTTGCTTTCCAATAATCTGAAATATAGTTATGTATCATTATCCAGTACCGTTTAGTATGAGCAAAACCCCATACTCCGTGCCACAAATTCGTCAGGGGGGTATTGCATTTGGGACAACTCGTGATGCGATCGGGGAAGGACTGTGAAGGCAGAATATTGAAGCCATATATAGCCGTATGCATTAATTTGAAATAGGTTTCCCTCCAGCTCTCATTAATGACCACCTTCGTACCGTCTCCCATCCCCCCAATATGGTCTCTCCTATTGCCGGATCATGCGTCCACCGTTCCCAGACTTTGAACATTACCCATTGTTGTGGGCGGGCAAAATATCCCCCGAGTGCTCTATACAACCGCGCGATAGTCGCCCGAAGAGCCACTGGGCCAATGACCTCATCTAACATATGAGTGGTGGCCTCCTTATTTAAATCTCTGAGCCTAGAGGTACAGAATGATCGCACCTGGAAGATTTGTAGGAAATTAGCGCTGTCCTCTAAGGGATTGAATTTAGCCCTGATTTCCGATCCGGTTAACCATCTCCTTTCCTCTGTATGCATAAGGTCCCCTGCATTACTAATACCTGCATTCCCCCAAGAGGCAAATCTGTCTCTACTGTCTACTCCCGGTAAAAATTCCGGGTGCCCACACAACGGCATGTGCTTGGATAGCAGGTAAGGCAAGTCAAAAATTTTACGGACCACTTTCCAGGCTAGGACTGCATCTCTCAGAACAATGGATGTTTTGAGACGGCACGGAAGAGAGGTCACACGGCAATGCAACAGGGCCTTTAAGCTCCAGGGTGAGGCATACTCCCCCTCTAGCTCTAAGTTGGAATAATGACTTGTTTCATGAAGCCAGTCCACTACATGTCGAAAGAGGCAAACCACATTGTAGCCCCTAATATTAGGACATTTCAGCCCCCCCTCATGCTTGTCCCTCATGAGCTTAGTGAGTGCAATGCGAGGCCTCTTTCCCGCCCATATGAATTTAGTAAATGTAGTAAATGCCGAATTCAGCTTGGATACGTCCCCATGTTTCAGTAAGAGTGGGAGTGTTTGAAAGGGGTATAGCAATCTGGGGAAACTGATCATCTTAATCAGGTGGCACCTCCCCACCGGTAACTGGCCCCATCTGTTGAGTTCCGCCTGCATTTTTTTAAACAGTGGCGGGTAATTCAAGCCATACAAGGTTTCAGGTGCCTTCCCTATCTTAATTCCCAGATAAGTGATACATTGTTTCACCGGGGATATCCCACATCCCAAGGATTGCCAAAAGATCCACGGTAATGGTTTGCCCAACTCCAGCAGTTCGCTTTTAGCTACATTTACTTTGTATCTTGAGCATTGCCCAAAGTCCTGCAAAAAGCGAAAGACCGGCATTAAGTGTTTTTGAGGATTTGACATAAACAGAATAACATCATCAGCGAACAAGGCCAGCTTGACCGCCAAAGACCCCACCTGGATACCTTCGAACACTGCCAACTCTTCCAGAAATCTAGCCATTGGTTCGAGTGCTAGATTAAATTAAAATGGCGACAAGGGACATCCCTGCCTGGTCCCTTTATACAGCTGGAAGGGAGCCGACAGAAATCCTGAAGAATAGACACGCGCTTGGGGATTAGTATAGACCCCCTTCAGAAAGTTACGAAAGGCTCCCTGGACATTCATCTTGTCTAACACCATCCCCAGCCATTCCCACTGTATGTTATCAAACGCTTTCTCTGCATCTAGTGCTAAGAGTGCCGGCCGGGTACCTGGCCTGGGATCGTGTCGGACTGTTTCTAATACTGTTAACACCTTGCGCAGATTAGTCACTGCTGCCCTGCCCTTTACAAAGCCCACTTGAGATTTTCCCACCAATGTCGGTAGATACACTGCTAAACGATTGGCTAAGATTTTTGTAAGTATTTTCTGGTCTTGGTCTATCAATGATATTGGTCGATAGGACCCCGGATCCAGAGGGTCCTTCCCCTTTTTGGGCAGCACCTTTATATGTGCGATTTTGGCTTCCCCTGGTAGCATACCGGTCTGTAATAAAATGTTATAGTATTCCACCAAGATGGGGCTAATTTCTTCTCTGAGGGACTTATAAAATTCACCCGTGAACCCATCCGGCCCAGGGGCCTTCCCGTTAGATAAGGTCCTGATGGTATCCGCTATCTCTGCCTCCGTGATTTCTGCGCTCAGCATCTCGTTCTGCTCCTGCGTGAGTCCAAGCAGCTTTACCTTCTCCAAAAATTCCTTTCCTTTTTGGGTGTCGACTGGCGTGTCTGAGTACAGGGCCTGATAATATGTACGCAGTATAGTGTTTATGGTTTTTGGATCCACTGTGGGAAGCCCGTTGGCGTCTTTAAGGGTTAAGATGTGTGACGGCATATACCTCCCCTTCGCCAATCGTGCTAGTAATTTGCCCGCCTTATTACCGAAACGCATAAGGTCCACATCAAATTGAGACCGATAAATACTTTCTCTTTTGTCTAGCCATTGATCATACTGTCGCTTGGCTTCCCTCCAAGCCTCCCCCACAGACGCTGATGGAGATTGTAAAAACGCCGTGTATGCACACCTTAATCGGTCGCTCGCCGTCTTATACCCTTTGGTGGTTTTACGTTTAAGATTGGCCAAAAATTGTATGATTTTCCCGCGAATTACTGCTTTAGCTGTCCGCCAGTATAACGACGGGTCCATACGGTGTGATGCATTATCCCCGTCAAATTCCGTCCACCAGCCCTTTAGCTTTTGTACAAAGCCCTCATCCGCCACCAGAAAGGAGGGGAACCGCCAAATAAAATCCAGTCCCTTAGCTACCGTGTCTGCCAAAGTAATTGTGACTGGGGAGTGGTCAGAGATGACCATATCTTCTATTGCCGCGTCATGTAGCCGGCGGGAGAGAGCGTCGTTCACAAGTAAGTAATCAATGCGTGACCACGACTGATGTACGTGAGAAAAGTGTGTGTACTCCCTCGCGACCCTACACTTCTATCTTCCCTAGTGGACCTTGCGGTATTAAGATCTCCCCCTAGCACCAACAGCTTAGTGCGATCCTGCTGGAGTTGGGTTTCGAATTTACCAAAGAATTCTGCGTTGGCCGCATTAGGCCCATGAACATTATAGATGCTAATAGTTTCCCCTGTATGCTCCATCACTAGATGTATCCAACGACCCTCATCATCACACTCCTGGGACACCACCGTAGACGCAAAATTTTTGTGCACCAATATTATCACTCCTTACCGCCTTACCGTCTCTTGCGGCCGAGCCATAAACTTGACCCACCCAGAACTTTTGTAGATATTTAAATTCAGATTCGGTCAGGTGGCTTTCCTGTAACAGTGCTGCATCCGGACGTAATCTCTTCATATGTCGTAAGAGTTTGGTCCGTTTCTGTGGGGATCTAAGCCACTTAACGTTCCATGAAACTATTTTCATGTTATTGGGCTATGTCTAAGGTGAGCTAAGGTGTCCAAAAATCGTGACCGAGTCGGGGTGTCAGAGCCATCTTTCCCTAAGTGCCATGCATGAACATTTAAAACTTGGCCAAACCCCGGCCTAGAAAACAAAGCTAAAATCCAACTCAAAGCCTTCAGACTTTGTTCATAAAACCTTGAAAACCTTGAAAAAACGCCTGTGACAAGGGCAGTCATCTTCCTCGTGCACATTGACGTCAGAGACTTCACTTTTTTCTGTTGTGCACCAACACGTCCCTCCCTCTCACCCCCTCCCATACCTGCATAGCAGCAATTTCCAACCGACCTAGCCATACCGGCCCTTCCTTGCCCAGCACTCTCTAGCCGCCAATACCCGGTCCGATAACAACGGGTCAACCCCCCAATTTCCGCTCCATTCGCCATGTATCATTTAGAACTGATCACTGTTCCACTTCAAGGTTTCCCCCAGCAACCCTCCATTTGTCCCTACCAAGACTTCCCCTCGTTTTTAACTCCATTGGTCCTAGCCCCACTCAGCAGAGACACCCTCCTCGTAAAGATTCCCACTCGAAGAGCCCCACCTACTAACGAGCATGGACTGCATAACCTTGAAAACCAGCTCAAGCTCAAGCCCCTAACAGTGTAACTACGTTATTACATAACCAATATTAGATATTATATATTATAACGTCATTATAACGGCATTCAGAATGCATACAGTTTGGCATGAAAACATTTGGCCAACTACTGAAATATTGTATTGATAAACAAACTAACGTGTGCAACCATCAAGCCATATCATTCTCTGCTAATATCTGCAATTACTGTAAACTGTAAACTTATCTGCTTAAGATCAGAGTCTGCAATTGGTCTACCGCGTCCTCAGGACCTTCGCCTAACGTATGAGGGGATGAAACAAAAAAACATTAGTCCTCAATCTTCCTTCTTCAATTCGAGGACGCGGACCTGGAATGAGCACGCGGACGTCTCTGCGGCTTCGGAGACGCACCTCCGTTCCTGCCTCTTCCTCCACGTTCTCTGCCAGGTGTGGGCAATAAAGCTTCAGCCCAAGTCCGCTCCATATCCGAACGACTCCCTCCGACTTCTCTTGACTTGTGGCGTGGGCTGTGGTCTGGAGTGCGTCGCGCCTCGTGCCGGTGCCAGCTTCCACATAGCTCTGCCAGAGCCTCCTCCGCTTCCTTTGCTGTGGCGAACATCTTGGCCCGCCCGTTTGCCTGGAACACTCGTAAAATAGCCGGATACTGTAGGTTAAAGCGCACTTTCGCTTGAAACAGCTCCGTACAGATCTTGCTGAAGGTTCGCCTACGTTTCGCTACCTCCGTAGAATAATCCTGAAAAAGTAGCACTTTCATGCCCATTATCTCCAAGGGTCGGGATCTGCTTCGATATGCCTTCATCATTGCCACCTTGTCATTATAATCCAGCAGCTTAAAGATGACTTGTCTGGGGCGAAACGAACTGCTGCTGTTGTCTGCTGGTGTGAGATTTCTTGGGTCCGGTCCCACCCTGTGTGCCCTCTCCACCCGGCATGGACGTGGGAGACCCAATGCTGCCGGCAAAGATCTCTTGCATATACGTTGCAGCTCAGAAGGGACCACCGTTTCCTTCAGGCCCACTATTCGCAGGTTACTCCTCCTGGATCGGTTTTCCAGGTCCTCCACCTTTTCCCCCAACTGCGTAGTACTGGATAGCACCGTTTTAAGCTTGGACTGTAGGCGCTCATTCTCATCTTCCAGCAGCGATACACGTTGCTCCAATTCGTTAGTCCTGGAGGTTACTTGTGCCAGGTCCGCATGCATGCGGTTGAGCGACTCTTGCACCGTTTTTTCCAGCGCTTTCTGCAGGTCGGGGGCTATGCGTTTAGCCACTTCATGAGCTAATGCTATATAATCCACAGGTGCTTGGTTAGAAGCAATTATGGGCTCTGCTGGGCTTGGGATCGGTGACTGGGACTGAGGCCGTAGCTGTTCCTCATCCTGTGAATACAGCAGGGGAGCAGTGGCGGGAAACGCCGCCATCTTACCTCCCCTGTTTACTCCCGCGTCTAGTTCATCCATGACTGGCTTATGTGCGCTCCTGAGGAGGTATCGTCCATGCAGGCACCCCCGGGTACTTTCCTGTGTGCAGGGCCGGTGTCTGTCAGCCGGTTGTCGCCACCGAAGTGGCTTTTGCAGATAAGCAGGCTAGTTGGGAGCGGGAGCTCAGTCACTCGCGTCCTGCATCGCCAGCGCCGGAACCGGAAGTCATGAGCTTTCTTAATGCCCAAGTGGGCGTATTTTTACTTTCGACCAAGTGGGCGTTGTACAGAGTAGTGCATGACGCTGACCAATCAGCATCATGCACTCCTCTCCATTCATTTACACTGCACTAGCGATATAGATATATCGCTATGTGCAGCTACATACACAAGCCCTAACATTACTACAGTGTCCTGATAATGAATACACATGACCATCCAGCCTGGACGTCATGTGTACTCAGAATCCTGACACTTCTGAATCTTTTTTGTGAGATTCCGGCAAGTGAAACGAAATCTCGTTTAGCTCCGTAATCTCGCGAGATTTCGTTTCACTGTAGTAATGTTAGGGTTTGTGTATGTAGCTGCACATAGTGATATAACTATATCGCTAGTGCAGTGTAAATGAATGGAGAGGAGTGCATGATGCCGATTGGTCAGCATCATACTCTCCTCTGTACCACGCCCACTTGGTCGAAAGTAAAAGTACGCCCACTTGGGCATTAAGAAAGCTCATTAGCATAAACCAAAATCGCTCCTAACGTTGTGAAAATAGATCGTTTTTTAAAATAAAAAGCATTACTGTTACCTACATTACAGCGCCCATCTCCTTATGTAGGAGACAGGGCACTTATAATGTGGTGACAGAGCCTCTTTAAGGACTGGAAGAAACTTGTGTCTTTTCCTTTCCAGCATTCCAAATGTTATAAATATTTCTTGTTAAGTTGAGGTAGATGTATGAGGGGTTTCTTTTTTTTTGTGGTATGAGTTATACTTTCGTGGCTGACCATGTTGGAGTCCATATAATTTAGTGTTTGACTTGTATTAATGTTTTTGCAAGGTGCAATGAAATAAAATGTACTTCCAGCATTGTTTTTTTTAACGCTTCTCACCATGCATTATAAATTACATGCTTTGTTTATTGTACAAGTCATTAAGATTACTGAGATTCCAAATATGTGTATGTTTTTTAAGTTTTATGACTTTTATATAGTAAAAACTTTTTTGAGAAAGAATTTGTGAAGAAAAAAGTGACAGGCGTCTGTTTGGACATAACTAAAGTATGTCAAAGTGGGCATCCTCACTGGACAGCCCTTTATGTAAAAAATCTACAACAAAATACAAATGTGCTACATGCTGATTTTGCCATGAATTTATCCCCTGAATTTCACAAAGGATTTCACCCTGTTCATTGCAAAGAGTGAAATCTGAGGCCAGATCTGCAGTAAAATTCTGCAACATGCTGTATGTACAATGACGGATTACCATAGGGCATTTTGGGCGATCGCCCGGGGCCCGAGGCTCCCAGGGGGCCCATGGCTGCCCAAAGTACATTGTAGTTTTGTCACGTTTTTGCCGCGAATCGCGGCAAAAACCGCAACAAAACTGCATTGTGTATGTCCTGCAAAAGGACCTTTAGACATAAGGTCACATGACCTTATCTCTGAAGTTCCTACTACTGCTTAGAGACCTGCTGGTCACATGACTGCAGGACCTTGAGCAGCAGCAGCAAAATTCCACAGAGAAGACTGAGGAGAGCTGCTATGTAAGTATAAGGGGATGGATTTGTTTAAGGGGTCTGTATTTCGGGGGACTGTATTTAGGGTGTTTGTGTGGGGGTCTGTATTTAGGGGGCCTGGTTTGGGGACTGTATTTAGGAGGTTTGGTGTCTGTATTCGTTTAAGGGGTCTGTATTTGGGGGGTCTGGTCTGGGGTCTGTATCAGTTTAAGGGGCTTAGGGTCTGTATATTTAGGGGTCTGTGTTAGTTTAAGGTGTCTGGGGTCGGTATTTAGGGGGTCTGTATTAGTTTGAGGTCTGGGGGCTGTATTTAGGGGGTCTGGTGTCTGTATTTAGGGGGTCTGTATTAGTTTGAGGTCTGGGGTCTGTATTTAGGGGGTCAGGTGTCTGTATTAGTTTATAGGGTAAATTTAGGGGGCCTGTTCTGGGGTCTGTATTACTTAAGGGAGTCAGGTCTGGGGTCATTATTAGTGTAGGGGTCAGGTCTGGGAATTGTATATAGGGGTCTGTATTAGTTTGAGGTCTGTATTTAG
>NW_027463572.1:0-84933 GCF_050947455.1 Rhinoderma darwinii
CTCCCCTCTCTCAGCCCCTCCAGCATACAGTCACATGTAAGAATCATCGCTCCCCTCTTTCAGCCTCCTCCAGCATACAGTCCCATGTAAGAATCATCGCTCCCCTCTTTCAGCCCCCTCCAGCATACAGTCCCATGTAATAATCATCGCTCCCCTCTTTCAGGATCCTCCAGCATACAGTCCCATGTAAGAATCATCGCTCCCCTCTTAAAGCCCCTCCACCATACAGTCCCATGTAAGAATCACAGCTCCCCTCTTTCAACCTCCTCCAGCATACAGTCCCATGTAAGAATCATCGCTTCCTCTTTCAGCCTCCTCCAGCATACAGTCCCATGTAAGTATCATCGCTCCCCTCTTTCAGCCTCCTCCAGCATACAGTCCCATGTAAGAATCATCGCTCCCTCTTTCAGCCACCTCCAGCATACAGTCCCATGTAAGAATCATCGCTCCCCTCTTTCAGCCCCTCCAGCATACAGTCCCATGTAATAATCATCGCTCCCTCTTTCAGCCACCTCCAGAATACAGTCCCATGTAAGAATCATCGCTCCCCTCTTTCAGCCTCCTCCAGCATACAGTCCCATGTAATAATCATCGCTCCCTCTTTCAGCCTCCTCCAGTATACAGTCCCATGTAAGAATCATCGCTCCATTCTTTCAGCAACCTCCAGAATACAGTCCCATGTAATAATCATTGCTCCCTCTTTCAGCCTCCTCCTGCATACAGTCCCATGTAAGAATCATTGCTTCCCTCTTTCAGCCTCCTCCAGCATACAGTCCCATGTAAGAATCATCGCTCCCCTCTTTCAGCCCCCTCCAGCATACAGTCCCATGTAAGAATCATCGCTCCCCTCTTTCAGCCTCCTCCAGCATACAGTCCCATGTAATAATCATCGCTCCCTCTTTCAGCCACCTCCAGCATACTGACCCATGCAAGAATCATCGCTCCCCTCTTTCAGCCTCCTCCAGCATACAGTCCCATGTAAGAATCATCGCTCCCCTCTTTCAGCCCCTCCAGCATACAGTCCCATGCAAGAATCATTGCTCCTCCCTTTCAGCCCCCTCCAGCATACAGTCCCATGTAATAATCATCGCCCCTCATTCAGTCTCCTCCAGCATACAGTCCCATGTAATAATCATCGCTCCCCTCTCTCAGCCCCCTCCAGCATACAGTCCCATGTAAGAATCATCACTCCCCTCTTTCAGCCCCACCAACATACAGTCCCATGTAAGAATCATCGCTCCTCTCTTTCAGCCTCCTCCAGAATACAGTCCCATGTAAGAATCATCGCTCCCCTCTTTCAGCCCCCTCCAGCATACAGTCCCATGTAAGAATCATTGCTCCCGTCTTTCAGCCCCTCCAGCATACAGTCCCATGTAATAATCATCGCTCCCTCTTTCAGCCACCTCCAGAATACAGTCCCATGTAAGAATCATCGCTCCCCTCTTTCAGCCTCCTCCAGCATACAGTCCCATGTAATAATCATCGCTCCCTCTTTCAGCCTCCTCCAGTATACAGTCCCATGTAAGAATCATCGCTCCATTCTTTCAGCAACCTCCAGAATACAGTCCCATGTAATAATCATTGCTCCCTCTTTCAGCCCCCTCCAGCATACAGTCCCATGTAATAATCATTGCTTCCCTCTTTCAGCCTCCTCCAGCATACAGTCCCATGTAAGAATCATCGCTCCCTCTTTCAGCCACCTCCAGCATACAGTCCCATGTTAGAATCATCGCTCCCCTCTTTCAGACACCTCTAGCATACAGTCCCATGTAAGAATCATCGCTCCCCTCTCTCAGTACCACCAGCATACAGTCCCATGTAAGAATCATCGCTCCCCTCTTTCAGCCCCCTCCAGCATACAGTCCCATGTAATAATCATCGCTTCCCTCTTTCAGCCACCTCCAGCATACAGTCCCATGTAAGAATCATCGCTCCCCTCTTTCAGCCTCCTCCAGCATACAGTCCCATGTAAGAATTATCGCTCCCCTCTCTCAGCCCCTCCAGCATACAGTCACATGTAAGAATCATCGCTCCCCTCTTTCAGCCTCCTCCAGGATACAGTCCCATGTAAGAATCATCGCTCCCCTCTGTCTCCTCCAGCATACAGTCCCATGTAATAATCATCGCTTCCCTCTTTCAGCCTCCTCCAGCATACAGTCCCATGTAAGAATCATCGCTCCCTCTTTCAGCCACCTCCAGCATACAGTCCCATGTAAGAATCATCGCTCCCCTCTTTCAGCCTCCTCCAGCAAACAGTCCCATGTAATAATCATTGCTCCCGTCTTTCAGCCCCTCCAGCATACAGTCCCATGTAATAATCATCGCTCCCTCTTTCAGCCACCTCCAGAATACAGTCCCATGTAAGAATCATCGCTCCCCTCTTTCAGCCTCCTCCAGCATACAGTCCCATGTAATAATCATCGCTCCCTCTTTCAGCCTCCTCCAGTATACAGTCCCATGTAAGAATCATCGCTCCATTCTTTCAGCAACCTCCAGAATACAGTCCCATGTAATAATCATTGCTCCCTCTTTCAGCCTCCTCCAGCATACAGTCCCATGTAATAATCATTGCTTCCCTCTTTCAGCCTCCTCCAGCATACAGTCCCATGTAAGAATCATCGCTCCCTCTTTCAGCCACCTCCAGCATACAGTCCCATGTTAGAATCATCGCTCCCCTCTTTCAGACACCTCTAGCATACAGTCCCATGTAAGAATCATCGCTCCCCTCTCTCAGTACCACCAGCATACAGTCCCATGTAAGAATCATCGCTCCCCTGTTTCAGCCTCCTCCAACATACAGTCCCATGTAAGAATCATCGCTCCCCTCTTTCAGCCCCCTCCAGCATACAGTCCCATGTAATAATCATCGCTTCCCTCTTTCAGCCACCTCCAGCATACAGTCCCATGTAAGAATCATCGCTCCCCTCTTTCAGCCTCCTCCAGCATACAGTCCCATGTAAGAATCATCGCTCCCCTCTTTCAGCCTCCTCCAGCATACAGTCCCATGTAAGAATTATCGCTCCCCTCTCTCAGCCCCTCCAGCATACAGTCACATGTAAGAATCATCGCTCCCCTCTTTCAGCCTCCTCCAGCATACAGTCCCATGTAAGAATCATCGCTCCCCTCTTTCAGCCCCCTCCAGCATACAGTCCCATGTAATAATCATCGCTCCCCTCTTTCAGGATCCTCCAGCATACAGTCCCATGTAAGAATCATCGCTCCCCTCTTAAAGCCCCTCCACCATACAGTCCCATGTAAGAATCACAGCTCCCCTCTTTCAACCTCCTCCAGCATACAGTCCCATGTAAGAATCATCGCTTCCTCTTTCAGCCTCCTCCAGCATACAGTCCCATGTAAGTATCATCGCTCCCCTCTTTCAGCCTCCTCCAGCATACAGTCCCATGTAAGAATCATCGCTCCCTCTTTCAGCCACCTCCAGCATACAGTCCCATGTAAGAATCATCGCTCCCCTCTTTCAGCCTCCTCCAGCAAACAGTCCCATGTAATAATCATTGCTCCCGTCTTTCAGCCCCTCCAGCATACAGTCCCATGTAATAATCATCGCTCCCTCTTTCAGCCACCTCCAGAATACAGTCCCATGTAAGAATCATCGCTCCCCTCTTTCAGCCTCCTCCAGCATACAGTCCCATGTAATAATCATCGCTCCCTCTTTCAGCCTCCTCCAGTATACAGTCCCATGTAAGAATCATCGCTCCATTCTTTCAGCAACCTCCAGAATACAGTCCCATGTAATAATCATTGCTCCCTCTTTCAGCCTCCTCCTGCATACAGTCCCATGTAAGAATCATTGCTTCCCTCTTTCAGCCTCCTCCAGCATACAGTCCCATGTAAGAATCATCGCTCCCCTCTTTCAGCCCCCTCCAGCATACAGTCCCATGTAAGAATCATCGCTCCCCTCTTTCAGCCTCCTCCAGCATACAGTCCCATGTAAGAATCATCGCTCCCCTCTTTCAGCCCCTCCAGCATACAGTCCCATGCAAGAATCATTGCTCCTCCCTTTCAGCCCCCTCCAGCATACAGTCCCATGTAATAATCATCGCCCCTCATTCAGTCTCCTCCAGCATACAGTCCCATGTAATAATCATCGCTCCCCTCTCTCAGCCCCCTCCAGCATACAGTCCCATGTAAGAATCATCACTCCCCTCTTTCAGCCCCACCAACATACAGTCCCATGTAAGAATCATCGCTCCTCTCTTTCAGCCTCCTCCAGAATACAGTCCCATGTAAGAATCATCGCTCCCCTCTTTCAGCCCCCTCCAGCATACAGTCCCATGTAAGAATCATCGCTCCCCTCTTTCAGCCTCCTCCAGCATACAGTCCCATGTAAGAATCATCGCTCCCCTCTTTCAGCCTCCTCCAGCATACAGTCCCATGTAAGAATTATCGCTCCCCTCTCTCAGCCCCTCCAGCATACAGTCACATGTAAGAATCATCGCTCCCCTCTTTCAGCCTCCTCCAGGATACAGTCCCTTGTAATAATCATCGCTCCCTTTTTAAGCCTCCTCCAGCATACAGTCCCATGTAAGAATCATCGCTTTGCTCTTTCAGCCACCTCCAGCATACAGTCCCATGTAAGAATCATCGCTTTGCTCTTTCAGCCACCTCCAGCATACAGTCCCATGTAAGAATCATCACTCCCCTCTTTCAGCCCCTCCAGCATACAGTCCCATGTAAGAATCATCGCCCCCCTCTTTCAGCCCCTCCAGCATACAGTCCCATGCAAGAATCATTGCTCCTCTCTTTCAGCCTCCTCCTGCATACAGTCCCATGTAAGAATCATTGCTTCCCTCTTTCAGCCTCCTCCAGCATACAGTCCCATGTAAGAATCATCGCTCCCCTCTTTCAGCCCCACCAGCATACAGTCCCATGAAAGAATCATCGCTTCCCTCTTTCAGCCCTCCAGCATACAGTCCCATGTAATAATCATCGCTCCCCTCTCTCAGCCCCCTCCAGCATACAGTCCCATGTAAGAATCATCGCTCCCCTCTTTGTCTCCTCCAGCATACAGTCCCATGTAAGAATCATCGCTCCCCTCTTTCAGCCCCACCAGCATACAGTCCCATGTAAGAATCATCGCTCCCCTCTCTCAGCCCCCTCCAGCATACAGTCCCATGTAAGAATCATCGATCCCCTCTTTCAGCCACCTCCAGCATACAGTCCCATGTAAGAATAATCGCTTCCCTCTTTCAGCCCCCTCCAGCATACAGTCCCATGTAAGAATCATCGCTTCCCTCTTTCAGCCCCTCCAGCATACAGTCCCATGTAAGAATCATCGCTCCCCTCTTTCAGCCCCCTCCAGCATACAGTCCCATGTAAGAATCATCGCTCCCCTCTCTCAGCCCCCTCCAGCATACAGTCCCATGTAAGAATCATTGCTCCCCTCTCTCAGCCCCCTATAGCATACAGTCCCATGTAAGAATCATCGCTCCCCTCTCTCAGCCCCCTCCAGCATACAGTCCCATGTAAGAATCATTTCTCCCCTCTTTCAGACCCCTCCAGCATACAGTCCCATGTAAGAATCATCGCTCCCCTCTTTCAGCGACCTCCAGCATACAGTCCCATGTAAGAATCATCGCTCCCCTCTTTCAGCCTCCTCCAGCATACAGTCCCATGTAAGAATCATCGCTCCCCTCTTTCAGCCTCCTCCAGCATACAGTCCCATGTAAGAATTATCGCTCCCCTCTCTCAGCCCCTCCAGCATACAGTCACATGTAAGAATCATCGCTCCCCTCTTTCAGCCTCCTCCAGCATACAGTCCCATGTAAGAATCATCGCTCCCCTCTTTCAGCCCCCTCCAGCATACAGTCCCATGTAATAATCATCGCTCCCCTCTTTCAGGATACTCCAGCATACAGTCCCATGTAAGAATCATCGCTCCCCTCTTTAAGCCCCTCCACCATACAGTCCCATGTAAGAATCACAGCTTCCCTCTTTTAGCCTCCTCCAGCATACAGTCCCATGTAATAATCAGCGCTCCCTCTTTCTGCCTCCTCCAGTATACAGTCCCATGTAAGAATCATCGCTCCCTCTTTCAGCCTCCTCCAGCATACAGTCCCATGTAAGAATCATCGCTCCGTCTTACAGCCTCCTCCAGCATACAGTCCCATGTAAGAATAATCGCTCCCCTCTTTCAGCCTCCTCCAGGATACAGTCCCATGTAAGAATCATCGCTCCCCTCTGTCTCCTCCAGCATACAGTCCCATGTAATAATCATCGCTTCCCTCTTTCAGCCTCCTCCAGCATACAGTCCCATGTAAGAATCATCGCTCCCTCTTTCAGCCACCTCCAGCATACAGTCCCATGTAAGAATCATCGCTCCCCTCTTTCAGCCTCCTCCAGCAAACAGTCCCATGTAATAATCATTGCTCCCGTCTTTCAGCCCCTCCAGCATACAGTCCCATGTAATAATCATCGCTCCCTCTTTCAGCCACCTCCAGAATACAGTCCCATGTAAGAATCATCGCTCCCCTCTTTCAGCCTCCTCCAGCATACAGTCCCATGTAATAATCATCGCTCCCTCTTTCAGCCTCCTCCAGTATACAGTCCCATGTAAGAATCATCGCTCCCCTCTTTCAGCCCCACCAGCATACAGTCCCATGAAAGAATCATCGCTTCCCTCTTTCAGCCCCTCCAGCATACAGTCCCATGTAAGAATCATCGCTTCCCTCTTTCAGCCCCCTCCAGCATACAGTCCCATGTAATAATCATCGCCCCTCATTCAGTCTCCTCCAGCATACAGTCCCATGTAATAATCATCGCTCCCCTCTCTCAGCCCCCTCCAGCATACAGTCCCATGTAAGAATCATCACTCCCCTCTTTCAGCCCCACCAACATACAGTCCCATGTAAGAATCATCGCTCCTCTCTTTCAGCCTCCTCCAGAATACAGTCCCATGTAAGAATCATCGCTCCCCTCTTTCAGCCACCTCCAGCATACAGTCCCATGTAAGAATCATCGCTTCCCTCTTTCAGTCTCCTCCAGCATACAGTCCCATGTAATAATCTTTGCTCCCGTCTTTCAGCCCCTCCAGCATACAGTCCCATGTAATAATGATCGCTCCCTCTTTCAGCCCCTCCAGCATACAGTCCCATGTAATAATCATCGCTCCCTCTTTCAGCCACCTCCAGCATACAGTCCCTTGTAATAATCATCGCTCCCTCTTTCAGCCTCCTCCAGCATACAGTCCCATGTAAGAATCATCGCTTTGCTCTTTCAGCCACCTCCAGAATACAGTCCCATGTAAGAATCATTGCTCCCCTCTTTCAGCCCCTCCAGCATACAGTCCCATGTAAGAATCATCGCTTCCCTCTTTCAGCCTCCTCCAGCATACAGTCCCATATAATAATCATCTCTCCCTCTTTCAGCCTCCTCCAGCATACAGTTCCATGTAAGAATCATCGCTCCCTCTTTCAGCCTCCTCCAGTATACAGTCCCATGTAAGAATCATCGCTCCCTCTCTCAGCCCCCTCCAGCATACAGTCCCATGTAAGAATCATCGCTCCCCTCTCTCAGCCCCCTCCAGCATACAGTCCCATGTAAGAATCATCGCTCCCCTCTCTCAGCCCCCTCCAGCATACAGTCCCATGTAAGAATCATCGATCCCCTCTTTCAGCCACCTCCAGCATACAGTCCCATGTAAGAATAATAGCTTCCCTCTTTCAGCCACCTCCAGCATACAGTCACATGTAATAATCATCGCCCCCTCATTCAGCCACCTCCAGCATACAGTCCCATATAAGAATCATTGCTCCCTCTTTCAGCCACCTCCAGCATACAGTCCCATGTAAGAATTATCGCTCCCCTCTTTCAGCCACCTCCAGCATACAGTCCCATGTAAGAATCATCGCTTCCCTCTTTCAGTCTCCTCCAGCATACAGTCCCATGTAAGAATCATCGCTCCCTCTTTCAGCCTCCTCCAGCATACAGTTCCATGTAAGAATCATCGCTCCCTCTTTCAGCCTCCTCCAGTATACAGTCCCATGTAAGAATCATCGCTCCCTCTCTCAGCCCCCTCCAGCATACAGTCCCATGTAAGAATCATCGCTCCCCTCTCTCAGCCCCCTCCAGCATACAGTCCCATGTAAGAATCATCGCTCCCCTCTCTCAGCCCCCTCCAGCATACAGTCCCATGTAAGAATCATCGATCCCCTCTTTCAGCCACCTCCAGCATACAGTCCCATGTAAGAATAATAGCTTCCCTCTTTCAGCCACCTCCAGCATACAGTCACATGTAATAATCATCGCCCCCTCATTCAGCCACCTCCAGCATACAGTCCCATGTAAGAATCATCGCTCCCTCTTTCAGCCACCTCCAGCATACAGTCCCATGTAAGAATTATCGCTCCCCTCTTTCAGCCACCTCCAGCATACAGTCCCATGTAAGAATCATCGCTTTGCTCTTTCAGCCACCTCCAGAATACAGTCCCATGTAAGAATCATCGCTCCCCTCTTTCAGCCCCTCCAGCATACAGTCCCATGTAAGAATCATCGCTCCCCTCTTTCAGCCCCCCAGCATACAGTCCCATGTAAGAATCATCGCTTCCCTCTTTCAGCCTCCTCCAGTATACAGTCCCATGTAAGAATCATCGCTCCCTCTCTCAGCCCCCTCCAGCATACAGTGCCATGTAAGAATCATCGCTCCCCTCTCTCAGCCCCCTACAGCATACAGTCCCATGTAAGAATCATCGCTTTGCTCTTTCAGCCACCTCCAGAATACAGTCCCATGTAAGAATCATCGCTCCCCTCTTTCAGCCCCTCCAGCATACAGTCCCATGTAAGAATCATCGCTCCCCTCTTTCAGCCCCTCCAGCATACAGTCCCATGTAAGAATCATCGCTCCCCTCTTTCAGCCCCTCCAGCATACAGTCCCATGTAAGAATCATCGCTCCCCTCTCTCAGCCCCCTACAGCATACAGTCCCATGTAAGAATCATCGCTTTGCTCTTTCAGCCACCTCCAGAATACAGTCCCATGTAAGAATCATCGCTACCCTCTTTCAGCCCCTCCAGCATACAGTCCCATGTAAGAATCATCGCTCCCCTCTTTCAGCCCCTCCAGCATACAGTCCCATGTAATAATCATCGTCCCTCTTTCAGCCCCTCCAGCATACAGTCCCATGTAATAATCATCGCTCCCCTCTTTCAGCCCCTCCAGCATACAGTCCCATGTAATAATCATCGCTCCCTCTTTCAGCCACCTCCAGCATACAGACCCATGCAAGAATCATCGCTCCCCTCTTTCAGCCTCCTCCAGCATACAGTCCCATGTAAGAATCATCGCTCCCCTCTTTCAGCCCCTCCAGCATACAGTCCCATGCAAGAATCATTGCTCCTCTCTTTCAGCCTCCTCCTGCATACAGTCCCATGTAAGAATCATTGCTTCCCTCTTTCAGCCTCCTCCAGCATACAGTCCCATGTAAGAATCTTCGCTCCCCTCTTTCAGCCCCCTCCAGCATACAGTCCCATGTAAGAATCATCGCTCCCCTCTTTCAGCCTCCTCCAGCATACAGTCCCATGTAATAATCATCGCTCCCTCTTTCAGCCACCTCCAGCATACAGACCCATGCAAGAATCATCGCTCCCCTCTTTCAGCCTCCTCCAGCATACAGTCCCATGTAAGAATCATCGCTCCCCTCTTTCAGCCCCTCCAGCATACAGTCCCATGCAAGAATCATTGCTCCTCTCTTTCAGCCCCCTCCAGCATACAGTCCCATGTAATAATCATCGCCCCTCATTCAGTCTCCTCCAGCATACAGTCCCATGTAATAATCATCGCTCCCCTCTCTCAGCCCCCTCCAGCATACAGTCCCATGTAAGAATCATCACTCCCCTCTTTCAGCCCCACCAGCATACAGTCCCATGAAAGAATCATCGCTTCCCTCTTTCAGCCCCTCCAGCATACAGTCCCATGTAAGAATCATCGCTCCGTCTTACAGCCTCCTCCAGCATACAGTCCCATGTAAGAATAATCGCTCCCCTCTTTCAGCCTCCTCCAGGATACAGTCCCATGTAAGAATCATCGCTCCCCTCTGTCTCCTCCAGCATACAGTCCCATGTAATAATCATCGCTTCCCTCTTTCAGCCTCCTCCAGCATACAGTCCCATGTAAGAATCATCGCTCCCTCTTTCAGCCACCTCCAGCATACAGTCCCATGTAAGAATCATCGCTCCCCTCTTTCAGCCTCCTCCAGCAAACAGTCCCATGTAATAATCATTGCTCCCGTCTTTCAGCCCCTCCAGCATACAGTCCCATGTAATAATCATCGCTCCCTCTTTCAGCCACCTCCAGAATACAGTCCCATGTAAGAATCATCGCTCCCCTCTTTCAGCCTCCTCCAGCATACAGTCCCATGTAATAATCATCGCTCCCTCTTTCAGCCTCCTCCAGTATACAGTCCCATGTAAGAATCATCGCTCCCCTCTTTCAGCCCCACCAGCATACAGTCCCATGAAAGAATCATCGCTTCCCTCTTTCAGCCCCTCCAGCATACAGTCCCATGTAAGAATCATCGCTTCCCTCTTTCAGCCCCCTCCAGCATACAGTCCCATGTAATAATCATCGCCCCTCATTCAGTCTCCTCCAGCATACAGTCCCATGTAATAATCATCGCTCCCCTCTCTCAGCCCCCTCCAGCATACAGTCCCATGTAAGAATCATCACTCCCCTCTTTCAGCCCCACCAACATACAGTCCCATGTAAGAATCATCGCTCCTCTCTTTCAGCCTCCTCCAGAATACAGTCCCATGTAAGAATCATTGCTCCCCTCTTTCAGCCACCTCCAGCATACAGTCCCATGTAAGAATCATCGCTTCCCTCTTTCAGTCTCCTCCAGCATACAGTCCCATGTAATAATCTTTGCTCCCGTCTTTCAGCCCCTCCAGCATACAGTCCCATGTAATAATGATCGCTCCCTCTTTCAGCCCCTCCAGCATACAGTCCCATGTAATAATCATCGCTCCCTCTTTCAGCCACCTCCAGCATACAGTCCCTTGTAATAATCATCGCTCCCTCTTTCAGCCTCCTCCAGCATACAGTCCCATGTAAGAATCATCGCTTTGCTCTTTCAGCCACCTCCAGAATACAGTCCCATGTAAGAATCATTGCTCCCCTCTTTCAGCCCCTCCAGCATACAGTCCCATGTAAGAATCATCGCTTCCCTCTTTCAGCCTCCTCCAGCATACAGTCCCATATAATAATCATCTCTCCCTCTTTCAGCCTCCTCCAGCATACAGTTCCATGTAAGAATCATCGCTCCCTCTTTCAGCCTCCTCCAGTATACAGTCCCATGTAAGAATCATCGCTCCCTCTCTCAGCCCCCTCCAGCATACAGTCCCATGTAAGAATCATCGCTCCCCTCTCTCAGCCCCCTCCAGCATACAGTCCCATGTAAGAATCATCGCTCCCCTCTCTCAGCCCCCTCCAGCATACAGTCCCATGTAAGAATCATCGATCCCCTCTTTCAGCCACCTCCAGCATACAGTCCCATGTAAGAATAATAGCTTCCCTCTTTCAGCCACCTCCAGCATACAGTCACATGTAATAATCATCGCCCCCTCATTCAGCCACCTCCAGCATACAGTCCCATATAAGAATCATTGCTCCCTCTTTCAGCCACCTCCAGCATACAGTCCCATGTAAGAATTATCGCTCCCCTCTTTCAGCCACCTCCAGCATACAGTCCCATGTAAGAATCATCGCTTCCCTCTTTCAGTCTCCTCCAGCATACAGTCCCATGTAAGAATCATCGCTCCCCTCTTTCAGCCCCACCAGCATACAGTCCCATGAAAGAATCATCGCTTCCCTCTTTCAGCCCCTCCAGCATACAGTCCCATGTAAGAATCATCGCTTCCCTCTTTCAGCCCCCTCCAGCATACAGTCCCATGTAATAATCATCGCCCCTCATTCAGTCTCCTCCAGCATACAGTCCCATGTAATAATCATCGCTCCCCTCTCTCAGCCCCCTCCAGCATACAGTCCCATGTAAGAATCATCACTCCCCTCTTTCAGCCCCACCAACATACAGTCCCATGTAAGAATCATCGCTCCCCTCTTTCAGCCACCTCCAGCATACAGTCCCATGTAAGAATCATCGCTCCCCTCTTTCAGCCACCTCCAGCATACAGTCCCATGTAAGAATCATCGCTTCCCTCTTTCAGTCTCCTCCAGCATACAGTCCCATGTAATAATCTTTGCTCCCGTCTTTCAGCCCCTCCAGCATACAGTCCCATGTAATAATGATCGCTCCCTCTTTCAGCCCCTCCAGCATACAGTCCCATGTAATAATCATCGCTCCCTCTTTCAGCCACCTCCAGCATACAGTCCCATGTAAGAATCATCGCTTCCCTCTTTCAGCCTCCTCCAGCATACAGTCCCATATAATAATCATCTCTCCCTCTTTCAGCCTCCTCCAGCATACAGTTCCATGTAAGAATCATCGCTCCCTCTTTCAGCCTCCTCCAGTATACAGTCCCATGTAAGAATCATCGCTCCCTCTCTCAGCCCCCTCCAGCATACAGTCCCATGTAAGAATCATCGCTCCCCTCTCTCAGCCCCCTCCAGCATACAGTCCCATGTAAGAATCATCGCTCCCCTCTCTCAGCCCCCTCCAGCATACAGTCCCATGTAAGAATCATCGATCCCCTCTTTCAGCCACCTCCAGCATACAGTCCCATGTAAGAATAATAGCTTCCCTCTTTCAGCCACCTCCAGCATACAGTCACATGTAATAATCATCGCCCCCTCATTCAGCCACCTCCAGCATACAGTCCCATGTAAGAATCATCGCTCCCTCTTTCAGCCACCTCCAGCATACAGTCCCATGTAAGAATTATCGCTCCCCTCTTTCAGCCACCTCCAGCATACAGTCCCATGTAAGAATCATCGCTTTGCTCTTTCAGCCACCTCCAGAATACAGTCCCATGTAAGAATCATCGCTCCCCTCTTTCAGCCCCTCCAGCATACAGTCCCATGTAAGAATCATCGCTCCCCTCTTTCAGCCCCCCAGCATACAGTCCCATGTAAGAATCATCGCTTCCCTCTTTCAGCCTCCTCCAGCATACAGTCCCATGTAAGAATCATCGCTTCCCTCTTTCAGCCTCCTCCAGTATACAGTCCCATGTAAGAATCATCGCTCCCTCTCTCAGCCCCCTCCAGCATACAGTCCCATGTAAGAATCATCGCTCCCCTCTCTCAGCCCCCTACAGCATACAGTCCCATGTAAGAATCATCGCTTTGCTCTTTCAGCCACCTCCAGAATACAGTCCCATGTAAGAATCATCGCTCCCCTCTTTCAGCCCCTCCAGCATACAGTCCCATGTAAGAATCATCGCTCCCCTCTTTCAGCCCCTCCAGCATACAGTCCCATGTAAGAATCATCGCTCCCCTCTTTCAGCCCCTCCAGCATACAGTCCCATGTAAGAATCATCGCTCCCCTCTCTCAGCCCCCTACAGCATACAGTCCCATGTAAGAATCATCGCTTTGCTCTTTCAGCCACCTCCAGAATACAGTCCCATGTAAGAATCATCGCTACCCTCTTTCAGCCCCTCCAGCATACAGTCCCATGTAAGAATCATCGCTCCCCTCTTTCAGCCCCTCCAGCATACAGTCCCATGTAATAATCATCGTCCCTCTTTCAGCCCCTCCAGCATACAGTCCCATGTAATAATCATCGCTCCCCTCTTTCAGCCCCTCCAGCATACAGTCCCATGTAATAATCATCGCTCCCTCTTTCAGCCACCTCCAGCATACAGACCCATGCAAGAATCATCGCTCCCCTCTTTCAGCCTCCTCCAGCATACAGTCCCATGTAAGAATCATCGCTCCCCTCTTTCAGCCCCTCCAGCATACAGTCCCATGCAAGAATCATTGCTCCTCTCTTTCAGCCTCCTCCTGCATACAGTCCCATGTAAGAATCATTGCTTCCCTCTTTCAGCCTCCTCCAGCATACAGTCCCATGTAAGAATCTTCGCTCCCCTCTTTCAGCCCCCTCCAGCATACAGTCCCATGTAAGAATCATCGCTCCCCTCTTTCAGCCTCCTCCAGCATACAGTCCCATGTAATAATCATCGCTCCCTCTTTCAGCCACCTCCAGCATGCAGACCCATGCAAGAATCATCGCTCCCCTCTTTCAGCCTCCTCCAGCATACAGTCCCATGTAAGAATCATCGCTCCCCTCTTTCAGCCCCTCCAGCATACAGTCCCATGCAAGAATCATTGCTCCTCTCTTTCAGCCCCCTCCAGCATACAGTCCCATGTAATAATCATCGCCCCTCATTCAGTCTCCTCCAGCATACAGTCCCATGTAATAATCATCGCTCCCCTCTCTCAGCCCCCTCCAGCATACAGTCCCATGTAAGAATCATCACTCCCCTCTTTCAGCCCCACCAACATACAGTCCCATGTAAGAATCATCGCTCCTCTCTTTCAGCCTCCTCCAGAATACAGTCCCATGTAAGAATCATCGCTCCCCTCTTTCAGCCCCCTCCAGCATACAGTCCCATGTAAGAATCATCGCTCCCCTCTTTCAGCCTCCTCCAGCATACAGTCCCTTGTAATAATCATCGCTCCCTTTTTAAGCCTCCTCCAGCATACAGTCCCATGTAAGAATCATCGCTTTGCTCTTTCAGCCACCTCCAGCATACAGTCCCATGTAAGAATCATCGCTTTGCTCTTTCAGCCACCTCCAGCATACAGTCCCATGTAAGAATCATCACTCCCCTCTTTCAGCCCCTCCAGCATACAGTCCCATGTAAGAATCATCGCTCCCCTCTTTCAGCCACCTCCAGCATACAGTCCCATGTAAGAATCATCGCTTTGCTCTTTCAGCCACCTCCAGCATACAGTCCCATGTAAGAATCATCACTCCCCTCTTTCAGCCCCTCCAGCATACAGTCCCATGTAAGAATCATCGCCCCCCTCTTTCAGCCCCTCCAGCATACAGTCCCATGCAAGAATCATTGCTCCTCTCTTTCAGCCTCCTCCTGCATACAGTCCCATGTAAGAATCATTGCTTCCCTCTTTCAGCCTCCTCCAGCATACAGTCCCATGTAAGAATCATCGCTCCCCTCTTTCAGCCCCACCAGCATACAGTCCCATGAAAGAATCATCGCTTCCCTCTTTCAGCCCTCCAGCATACAGTCCCATGTAATAATCATCGCTCCCCTCTCTCAGCCCCCTCCAGCATACAGTCCCATGTAAGAATCATCGCTCCCCTCTTTGTCTCCTCCAGCATACAGTCCCATGTAAGAATCATCGCTCCCCTCTTTCAGCCCCACCAGCATACAGTCCCATGTAAGAATCATCGCTCCCCTCTCTCAGCCCCCTCCAGCATACAGTCCCATGTAAGAATCATCGATCCCCTCTTTCAGCCACCTCCAGCATACAGTCCCATGTAAGAATAATCGCTTCCCTCTTTCAGCCCCCTCCAGCATACAGTCCCATGTAAGAATCATCGCTTCCCTCTTTCAGCCCCTCCAGCATACAGTCCCATGTAAGAATCATCGCTCCCCTCTTTCAGCCCCCTCCAGCATACAGTCCCATGTAAGAATCATCGCTCCCCTCTCTCAGCCCCCTCCAGCATACAGTCCCATGTAAGAATCATTGCTCCCCTCTCTCAGCCCCCTATAGCATACAGTCCCATGTAAGAATCATCGCTCCCCTCTCTCAGCCCCCTCCAGCATACAGTCCCATGTAAGAATCATTTCTCCCCTCTTTCAGACCCCTCCAGCATACAGTCCCATGTAAGAATCATCGCTCCCCTCTTTCAGCCACCTCCAGCATACAGTCCCATATAAGAATCATCGCTCCCCTCTTTCAGCCTCCTCCAGCATACAGTCCCATGTAAGAATCATCGCTCCCCTCTTTCAGCCCCACCAGCATACAGTCCCATGTAAGAATCATCGCTCCCCTCTCTCAGCCCCCTCCAGCATACAGTCCCATGTAAGAATCATCGATCCCCTCTTTCAGCCACCTCCAGCATACAGTCCCATGTAAGAATAATCACTTCCCTCTTTCAGCCCCCTCCAGCATACAGTCCCATGTAAGAATCATCGCTTCCCTCTTTCAGCCCCTCCAGCATACAGTCCCATGTAAGAATCATCGCTCCCCTCTTTCAGCCCCCTCCAGCATACAGTCCCATGTAAGAATCATCGCTCCCCTCTCTCAGCCCCCTCCAGCATACAGTCCCATGTAAGAATCATTGCTCCCCTCTCTCAGCCCCCTATAGCATACAGTCCCATGTAAGAATCATCGCTCCCCTCTCTCAGCCCCCTCCAGCATACAGTCCCATGTAAGAATCATTTCTCCCCTCTTTCAGACCCCTCCAGCATACAGTCCCATGTAAGAATAATCGCTTCCCTCTTTCAGCCCCCTCCAGCATACAGTCCCATGTAAGAATCATCGCTTCCCTCTTTCAGCCCCTCCAGCATACAGTCCCATGTAAGAATCATCGCTCCCCTCTTTCAGCCCCCTCCAGCATACAGTCCCATGTAAGAATCATCGCTCCCCTCTCTCAGCCCCCTCCAGCATACAGTCCCATGTAAGAATCATTGCTCCCCTCTCTCAGCCCCCTATAGCATACAGTCCCATGTAAGAATCATCGCTCCCCTCTCTCAGCCCCCTCCAGCATACAGTCCCATGTAAGAATCATTTCTCCCCTCTTTCAGACCCCTCCAGCATACAGTCCCATGTAAGAATCATCGCTCCCCTCTTTCAGCCACCTCCAGCATACAGTCCCATATAAGAATCATCGCTCCCCTCTTTCAGCCTCCTCCAGCATACAGTCCCATGTAAGAATCATCGCTCCCCTCTTTCAGCCCCACCAGCATACAGTCCCATGTAAGAATCATCGCTCCCCTCTCTCAGCCCCCTCCAGCATACAGTCCCATGTAAGAATCATCGATCCCCTCTTTCAGCCACCTCCAGCATACAGTCCCATGTAAGAATAATCGCTTCCCTCTTTCAGCCCCCTCCAGCATACAGTCCCATGTAAGAATCATCGCTCCCCTCTTTCAGCCACCTCCAGCATACAGTCCCATATAAGAATCATCGCTCCCCTCTTTCAGCCTCCTCCAGCATACAGTCCCATATAAGAATCATCGCTCCCCTCTTTCAGCCTCCTCCAGCATACAGTCCCATGTAAGAATCATCGCTCCCCTCTTTCAGCCTCCTCCAGCATACAGTCCCATGTAAGAATTATCGCTCCCCTCTCTCAGCCCCTCCAGCATACAGTCACATGTAAGAATCATCGCTCCCCTCTTTCAGCCTCCTCCAGCATACAGTCCCATGTAAGAATCATCGCTCCCTCTTTCAGCCCCCTCCAGCATACAGTCCCATGTAATAATCATCGCTCCCCTCTTTCAGGATACTCCAGCATACAGTCCCATGTAAGAATCATCGCTCCCCTCTTTAAGCCCCTCCACCATACAGTCCCATGTAAGAATCACAGCTTCCCTCTTTTAGCCTCCTCCAGCATACAGTCCCATGTAATAATCAGCGCTCCCTCTTTCTGCCTCCTCCAGTATACAGTCCCATGTAAGAATCATCGCTCCCTCTTTCAGCCTCCTCCAGCATACAGTCCCATGTAAGAATCATCGCTCCGTCTTACAGCCTCCTCCAGCATACAGTCCCATGTAAGAATAATCGCTCCCCTCTTTCAGCCTCCTCCAGGATACAGTCCCATGTAAGAATCATCGCTCCCCTCTGTCTCCTCCAGCATACAGTCCCATGTAATAATCATCGCTTCCCTCTTTCAGCCTCCTCCAGCATACAGTCCCATGTAAGAATCATCGCTCCCTCTTTCAGCCACCTCCAGAATACAGTCCCATGTAAGAATCATCGCTCCCTCTTTCAGCCTCCTCCAGCATACAGTCCCATGTAATAATCATCGCTCCCTCTTTCAGCCTCCTCCAGTATACAGTCCCATGTAAGAATCATCGCTCCATTCTTTCAGCAACCTCCAGAATACAGTCCCATGTAATAATCATTGCTCCCTCTTTCAGCCTCCTCCAGCATACAGTCCCATGTAATAATCATTGCTTCCCTCTTTCAGCCTCCTCCAGCATACAGTCCCATGTAAGAATCATCGCTCCCTCTTTCAGCCACCTCCAGCATACAGTCCCATGTTAGAATCATCGCTCCCCTCTTTCAGACACCTCTAGCATACAGTCCCATGTAAGAATCATCGCTCCCCTCTCTCAGTACCACCAGCATACAGTCCCATGTAAGAATCATCGCTCCCCTGTTTCAGCCTCCTCCAACATACAGTCCCATGTAAGAATCATCGCTCCCCTCTTTCAGCCCCCTCCAGCATACAGTCCCATGTAATAATCATCGCTTCCCTCTTTCAGCCACCTCCAGCATACAGTCCCATGTAAGAATCATCGCTCCCCTCTTTCAGCCTCCTCCAGCATACAGTCCCATGTAAGAATCATCGCTCCCCTCTTTCAGCCTCCTCCAGCATACAGTCCCATGTAAGAATTATCGCTCCCCTCTCTCAGCCCCTCCAGCATACAGTCACATGTAAGAATCATCGCTCCCCTCTTTCAGCCTCCTCCAGCATACAGTCCCATGTAAGAATCATCGCTCCCCTCTTTCAGCCCCCTCCAGCATACAGTCCCATGTAATAATCATCGCTCCCCTCTTTCAGGATCCTCCAGCATACAGTCCCATGTAAGAATCATCGCTCCCCTCTTAAAGCCCCTCCACCATATAGTCCCATGTAAGAATCACAGCTCCCCTCTTTCAACCTCCTCCAGCATACAGTCCCATGTAAGAATCATTGCTTCCTCTTTCAGCCTCCTCCAGCATACAGTCCCATGTAAGTATCATCGCTCCCCTCTTTCAGCCTCCTCCAGCATACAGTCCCATGTAAGAATCATCGCTCCCTCTTTCAGCCACCTCCAGCATACAGTCCCATGTAAGAATCATCGCTCCCCTCTTTCAGCCTCCTCCAGCAAACAGTCCCATGTAATAATCATTGCTCCCGTCTTTCAGCCCATCCAGCATACAGTCCCATGTAATAATCATCGCTCCCTCTTTCAGCCACCTCCAGAATACAGTCCCATGTAAGAATCATCGCTCCCCTCTTTCAGCCTCCTCCAGCATACAGTCCCATGTAATAATCATCGCTCCCTCTTTCAGCCTCCTCCAGTATACAGTCCCATGTAAGAATCATCGCTCCATTCTTTCAGCAACCTCCAGAATACAGTCCCATGTAATAATCATTGCTCCCTCTTTCAGCCTCCTCCTGCATACAGTCCCATGTAAGAATCATTGCTTCCCTCTTTCAGCCTCCTCCAGCATACAGTCCCATGTAAGAATCATCGCTCCCCTCTTTCAGCCCCCTCCAGCATACAGTCCCATGTAAGAATCATCGCTCCCCTCTTTCAGCCTCCTCCAGCATACAGTCCCATGTAATAATCATCGCTCCCTCTTTCAGCCACCTCCAGCATACAGACCCATGCAAGAATCATCGCTCCCCTCTTTCAGCCTCCTCCAGCATACAGTCCCATGTAAGAATCATCGCTCCCCTCTTTCAGCCCCTCCAGCATACAGTCCCATGCAAGAATCATTGCTCCTCTCTTTCAGCCCCCTCCAGCATACAGTCCCATGTAATAATCATCGCCCCTCATTCAGTCTCCTCCAGCATACAGTCCCATGTAAGAATCATCACTCCCCTCTTTCAGCCCCACCAACATACAGTCCCATGTAAGAATCATCGCTCCTCTCTTTCAGCTTCCTCCAGAATACAGTCCCATGTAAGAATCATCGCTCCCCTCTTTCAGCCCCCTCCAGCATACAGTCCCATGTAAGAATCATCGCTCCCCTCTTTCAGCCTCCTCCAGCATACAGTCCCTTGTAATAATCATCGCTCCCTTTTTAAGCCTCCTCCAGCATACAGTCCCATGTAAGAATCATCGCTTTGCTCTTTCAGCCACCTCCAGCATACAGTCCCATGTAAGAATCATCGCTTTGCTCTTTCAGCCACCTCCAGCATACAGTCCCATGTAAGAATCATCACTCCCCTCTTTCAGCCCCTCCAGCATACAGTCCCATGTAAGAATCATCGCCCCCCTCTTTCAGCCCCTCCAGCATACAGTCCCATGCAAGAATCATTGCTCCTCTCTTTCAGCCTCCTCCTGCATACAGTCCCATGTAAGAATCATTGCTTCCCTCTTTCAGCCTCCTCCAGCATACAGTCCCATGTAAGAATCATCGCTCCCCTCTTTCAGCCCCACCAGCATACAGTCCCATGAAAGAATCATCGCTTCCCTCTTTCAGCCCTCCAGCATACAGTCCCATGTAATAATCATCGCTCCCCTCTCTCAGCCCCCTCCAGCATACAGTCCCATGTAAGAATCATCGCTCCCCTCTTTGTCTCCTCCAGCATACAGTCCCATGTAAGAATCATCGCTCCCCTCTTTCAGCCCCACCAGCATACAGTCCCATGTAAGAATCATCGCTCCCCTCTCTCAGCCCCCTCCAGCATACAGTCCCATGTAAGAATCATCGATCCCCTCTTTCAGCCACCTCCAGCATACAGTCCCATGTAAGAATAATCGCTTCCCTCTTTCAGCCCCCTCCAGCATACAATCCCATGTAAGAATCATCGCTTCCCTCTTTCAGCCCCTCCAGCATACAGTCCCATGTAAGAATCATCGCTCCCCTCTTTCAGCCCCCTCCAGCATACAGTCCCATGTAAGAATCATCGCTCCCCTCTCTCAGCCCCCTATAGCATACAGTCCCATGTAAGAATCATCGCTCCCCTCTCTCAGCCCCCTCCAGCATACAGTCCCATGTAAGAATCATTTCTCCCCTCTTTCAGACCCCTCCAGCATACAGTCCCATGTAAGAATCATCGCTCCCCTCTTTCAGCCACCTCCAGCATACAGTCCCATGTAAGAATCATCGCTCCCCTCTTTCAGCCTCCTCCAGCATACAGTCCCATGTAAGAATCATCGCTCCCCTCTTTCAGCCTCCTCCAGCATACAGTCCCATGTAAGAATTATCGCTCCCCTCTCTCAGCCCCTCCAGCATACAGTCACATGTAAGAATCATCGCTCCCCTCTTTCAGCCTCCTCCAGCATACAGTCCCATGTAAGAATCATCGCTCCCCTCTTTCAGCCCCCTCCAGCATACAGTCCCATGTAATAATCATCGCTCCCCTCTTTCAGGATACTCCAGCATACAGTCCCATGTAAGAATCATCGCTCCCCTCTTTAAGCCCCTCCACCATACAGTCCCATGTAAGAATCACAGCTTCCCTCTTTTAGCCTCCTCCAGCATACAGTCCCATGTAATAATCAGCGCTCCCTCTTTCTGCCTCCTCCAGTATACAGTCCCATGTAAGAATCATCGCTCCCTCTTTCAGCCTCCTCCAGCATACAGTCCCATGTAAGAATCATCGCTCCCTCTTTCAGCCACCTCCAGCATACAGTCCCATGTAAGAATCATCGCTCCCCTCTTTCAGCCTCCTCCAGCAAACAGTCCCATGTAATAATCATTGCTCCCGTCTTTCAGCCCCTCCAGCATACAGTCCCATGTAATAATCATCGCTCCCTCTTTCAGCCACCTCCAGAATACAGTCCCATGTAAGAATCATCGCTCCCCTCTTTCAGCCTCCTCCAGCATACAGTCCCATGTAATAATCATCGCTCCCTCTTTCAGCCTCCTCCAGTATACAGTCCCATGTAAGAATCATCGCTCCATTCTTTCAGCAACCTCCAGAATACAGTCCCATGTAATAATCATTGCTCCCTCTTTCAGCCCCCTCCAGCATACAGTCCCATGTAATAATCATTGCTTCCCTCTTTCAGCCTCCTCCAGCATACAGTCCCATGTAAGAATCATCGCTCCCTCTTTCAGCCACCTCCAGCATACAGTCCCATGTTAGAATCATCGCTCCCCTCTTTCAGACACCTCTAGCATACAGTCCCATGTAAGAATCATCGCTCCCCTCTCTCAGTACCACCAGCATACAGTCCCATGTAAGAATCATCGCTCCCCTGTTTCAGCCTCCTCCAACATACAGTCCCATGTAAGAATCATCGCTCCCCTCTTTCAGCCCCCTCCAGCATACAGTCCCATGTAATAATCATCGCTTCCCTCTTTCAGCCACCTCCAGCATACAGTCCCATGTAAGAATCATCGCTCCCCTCTTTCAGCCTCCTCCAGCATACAGTCCCATGTAAGAATCATCGCTCCCCTCTTTCAGCCTCCTCCAGCATACAGTCCCATGTAAGAATTATCGCTCCCCTCTCTCAGCCCCTCCAGCATACAGTCACATGTAAGAATCATCGCTCCCCTCTTTCAGCCTCCTCCAGGATACAGTCCCATGTAAGAATCATCGCTCCCCTCTGTCTCCTCCAGCATACAGTCCCATGTAATAATCATCGCTTCCCTCTTTCAGCCTCCTCCAGCATACAGTCCCATGTAAGAATCATCGCTCCCTCTTTCAGCCACCTCCAGCATACAGTCCCATGTAAGAATCATCGCTCCCCTCTTTCAGCCTCCTCCAGCAAACAGTCCCATGTAATAATCATTGCTCCCGTCTTTCAGCCCCTCCAGCATACAGTCCCATGTAATAATCATCGCTCCCTCTTTCAGCCACCTCCAGAATACAGTCCCATGTAAGAATCATCGCTCCCCTCTTTCAGCCTCCTCCAGCATACAGTCCCATGTAATAATCATCGCTCCCTCTTTCAGCCTCCTCCAGTATACAGTCCCATGTAAGAATCATCGCTCCATTCTTTCAGCAACCTCCAGAATACAGTCCCATGTAATAATCATTGCTCCCTCTTTCAGCCTCCTCCAGCATACAGCCCCATGTAATAATCATTGCTTCCCTCTTTCAGCCTCCTCCAGCATACAGTCCCATGTAAGAATCATCGCTCCCTCTTTCAGCCACCTCCAGCATACAGTCCCATGTTAGAATCATCGCTCTCCTCTTTCAGACACCTCTAGCATACAGTCCCATGTAAGAATCATCGCTCCCCTCTCTCAGTACCACCAGCATACAGTCCCATGTAAGAATCATCGCTCCCCTGTTTCAGCCTCCTCCAACATACAGTCCCATGTAAGAATCATCGCTCCCCTCTTTCAGCCCCCTCCAGCATACAGTCCCATGTAATAATCATCGCTTCCCTCTTTCAGCCACCTCCAGCATACAGTCCCATGTAAGAATCATCGCTCCCCTCTTTCAGCCTCCTCCAGCATACAGTCCCATGTAAGAATCATCGCTCCCCTCTTTCAGCCTCCTCCAGCATACAGTCCCATGTAAGAATTATCGCTCCCCTCTCTCAGCCCCTCCAGCATACAGTCACATGTAAGAATCATCGCTCCCCTCTTTCAGCCTCCTCCAGCATACAGTCCCATGTAAGAATCATCGCTCCCCTCTTTCAGCCCCCTCCAGCATACAGTCCCATGTAATAATCATCGCTCCCCTCTTTCAGGATCCTCCAGCATACAGTCCCATGTAAGAATCATCGCTCCCCTCTTAAAGCCCCTCCACCATACAGTCCCATGTAAGAATCACAGCTCCCCTCTTTCAACCTCCTCCAGCATACAGTCCCATGTAAGAATCATCGCTTCCTCTTTCAGCCTCCTCCAGCATACAGTCCCATGTAAGTATCATCGCTCCCCTCTTTCAGCCTCCTCCAGCATACAGTCCCATGTAAGAATCATCGCTCCCTCTTTCAGCCACCTCCAGCATACAGTCCCATGTAAGAATCATCGCTCCCCTCTTTCAGCCTCCTCCAGCAAACAGTCCCATGTAATAATCATTGCTCCCGTCTTTCAGCCCCTCCAGCATACAGTCCCATGTAATAATCATCGCTCCCTCTTTCAGCCACCTCCAGAATACAGTCCCATGTAAGAATCATCGCTCCCCTCTTTCAGCCTCCTCCAGCATACAGTCCCATGTAATAATCATCGCTCCCTCTTTCAGCCTCCTCCAGTATACAGTCCCATGTAAGAATCATCGCTCCATTCTTTCAGCAACCTCCAGAATACAGTCCCATGTAATAATCATTGCTCCCTCTTTCAGCCTCCTCCTGCATACAGTCCCATGTAAGAATCATTGCTTCCCTCTTTCAGCCTCCTCCAGCATACAGTCCCATGTAAGAATCATCGCTCCCCTCTTTCAGCCCCCTCCAGCATACAGTCCCATGTAAGAATCATCGCTCCCCTCTTTCAGCCTCCTCCAGCATACAGTCCCATGTAATAATCATCGCTCCCTCTTTCAGCCACCTCCAGCATACTGACCCATGCAAGAATCATCGCTCCCCTCTTTCAGCCTCCTCCAGCATACAGTCCCATGTAAGAATCATCGCTCCCCTCTTTCAGCCCCTCCAGCATACAGTCCCATGCAAGAATCATTGCTCCTCCCTTTCAGCCCCCTCCAGCATACAGTCCCATGTAATAATCATCGCCCCTCATTCAGTCTCCTCCAGCATACAGTCCCATGTAATAATCATCGCTCCCCTCTCTCAGCCCCCTCCAGCATACAGTCCCATGTAAGAATCATCACTCCCCTCTTTCAGCCCCACCAACATACAGTCCCATGTAAGAATCATCGCTCCTCTCTTTCAGCCTCCTCCAGAATACAGTCCCATGTAAGAATCATCGCTCCCCTCTTTCAGCCCCCTCCAGCATACAGTCCCATGTAAGAATCATCGCTCCCCTCTTTCAGCCTCCTCCAGCATACAGTCCCTTGTAATAATCATCGCTCCCTTTTTAAGCCTCCTCCAGCATACAGTCCCATGTAAGAATCATCGCTTTGCTCTTTCAGCCACCTCCAGCATACAGTCCCATGTAAGAATCATCGCTTTGCTCTTTCAGCCACCTCCAGCATACAGTCCCATGTAAGAATCATCACTCCCCTCTTTCAGCCCCTCCAGCATACAGTCCCATGTAAGAATCATCGCCCCCCTCTTTCAGCCCCTCCAGCATACAGTCCCATGCAAGAATCATTGCTCCTCTCTTTCAGCCTCCTCCTGCATACAGTCCCATGTAAGAATCATTGCTTCCCTCTTTCAGCCTCCTCCAGCATACAGTCCCATGTAAGAATCATCGCTCCCCTCTTTCAGCCCCACCAGCATACAGTCCCATGAAAGAATCATCGCTTCCCTCTTTCAGCCCTCCAGCATACAGTCCCATGTAATAATCATCGCTCCCCTCTCTCAGCCCCCTCCAGCATACAGTCCCATGTAAGAATCATCGCTCCCCTCTTTGTCTCCTCCAGCATACAGTCCCATGTAAGAATCATCGCTCCCCTCTTTCAGCCCCACCAGCATACAGTCCCATGTAAGAATCATCGCTCCCCTCTCTCAGCCCCCTCCAGCATACAGTCCCATGTAAGAATCATCGATCCCCTCTTTCAGCCACCTCCAGCATACAGTCCCATGTAAGAATAATCGCTTCCCTCTTTCAGCCCCCTCCAGCATACAGTCCCATGTAAGAATCATCGCTTCCCTCTTTCAGCCCCTCCAGCATACAGTCCCATGTAAGAATCATCGCTCCCCTCTTTCAGCCCCCTCCAGCATACAGTCCCATGTAAGAATCATCGCTCCCCTCTCTCAGCCCCCTCCAGCATACAGTCCCATGTAAGAATCATTGCTCCCCTCTCTCAGCCCCCTATAGCATACAGTCCCATGTAAGAATCATCGCTCCCCTCTCTCAGCCCCCTCCAGCATACAGTCCCATGTAAGAATCATTTCTCCCCTCTTTCAGACCCCTCCAGCATACAGTCCCATGTAAGAATCATCGCTCCCCTCTTTCAGCGACCTCCAGCATACAGTCCCATGTAAGAATCATCGCTCCCCTCTTTCAGCCTCCTCCAGCATACAGTCCCATGTAAGAATCATCGCTCCCCTCTTTCAGCCTCCTCCAGCATACAGTCCCATGTAAGAATTATCGCTCCCCTCTCTCAGCCCCTCCAGCATACAGTCACATGTAAGAATCATCGCTCCCCTCTTTCAGCCTCCTCCAGCATACAGTCCCATGTAAGAATCATCGCTCCCCTCTTTCAGCCCCCTCCAGCATACAGTCCCATGTAATAATCATCGCTCCCCTCTTTCAGGATACTCCAGCATACAGTCCCATGTAAGAATCATCGCTCCCCTCTTTAAGCCCCTCCACCATACAGTCCCATGTAAGAATCACAGCTTCCCTCTTTTAGCCTCCTCCAGCATACAGTCCCATGTAATAATCAGCGCTCCCTCTTTCTGCCTCCTCCAGTATACAGTCCCATGTAAGAATCATCGCTCCCTCTTTCAGCCTCCTCCAGCATACAGTCCCATGTAAGAATCATCGCTCCGTCTTACAGCCTCCTCCAGCATACAGTCCCATGTAAGAATAATCGCTCCCCTCTTTCAGCCTCCTCCAGGATACAGTCCCATGTAAGAATCATCGCTCCCCTCTGTCTCCTCCAGCATACAGTCCCATGTAATAATCATCGCTTCCCTCTTTCAGCCTCCTCCAGCATACAGTCCCATGTAAGAATCATCGCTCCCTCTTTCAGCCACCTCCAGCATACAGTCCCATGTAAGAATCATCGCTCCCCTCTTTCAGCCTCCTCCAGCAAACAGTCCCATGTAATAATCATTGCTCCCGTCTTTCAGCCCCTCCAGCATACAGTCCCATGTAATAATCATCGCTCCCTCTTTCAGCCACCTCCAGAATACAGTCCCATGTAAGAATCATCGCTCCCCTCTTTCAGCCTCCTCCAGCATACAGTCCCATGTAATAATCATCGCTCCCTCTTTCAGCCTCCTCCAGTATACAGTCCCATGTAAGAATCATCGCTCCCCTCTTTCAGCCCCACCAGCATACAGTCCCATGAAAGAATCATCGCTTCCCTCTTTCAGCCCCTCCAGCATACAGTCCCATGTAAGAATCATCGCTTCCCTCTTTCAGCCCCCTCCAGCATACAGTCCCATGTAATAATCATCGCCCCTCATTCAGTCTCCTCCAGCATACAGTCCCATGTAATAATCATCGCTCCCCTCTCTCAGCCCCCTCCAGCATACAGTCCCATGTAAGAATCATCACTCCCCTCTTTCAGCCCCACCAACATACAGTCCCATGTAAGAATCATCGCTCCTCTCTTTCAGCCTCCTCCAGAATACAGTCCCATGTAAGAATCATCGCTCCCCTCTTTCAGCCACCTCCAGCATACAGTCCCATGTAAGAATCATCGCTTCCCTCTTTCAGTCTCCTCCAGCATACAGTCCCATGTAATAATCTTTGCTCCCGTCTTTCAGCCCCTCCAGCATACAGTCCCATGTAATAATGATCGCTCCCTCTTTCAGCCCCTCCAGCATACAGTCCCATGTAATAATCATCGCTCCCTCTTTCAGCCACCTCCAGCATACAGTCCCTTGTAATAATCATCGCTCCCTCTTTCAGCCTCCTCCAGCATACAGTCCCATGTAAGAATCATCGCTTTGCTCTTTCAGCCACCTCCAGAATACAGTCCCATGTAAGAATCATTGCTCCCCTCTTTCAGCCTCCTCCAGCATACAGTTCCATGTAAGAATCATCGCTCCCTCTTTCAGCCTCCTCCAGTATACAGTCCCATGTAAGAATCATCGCTCCCTCTCTCAGCCCCCTCCAGCATACAGTCCCATGTAAGAATCATCGCTCCCCTCTCTCAGCCCCCTCCAGCATACAGTCCCATGTAAGAATCATCGCTCCCCTCTCTCAGCCCCCTCCAGCATACAGTCCCATGTAAGAATCATCGATCCCCTCTTTCAGCCACCTCCAGCATACAGTCCCATGTAAGAATAATAGCTTCCCTCTTTCAGCCACCTCCAGCATACAGTCACATGTAATAATCATCGCCCCCTCATTCAGCCACCTCCAGCATACAGTCCCATATAAGAATCATTGCTCCCTCTTTCAGCCACCTCCAGCATACAGTCCCATGTAAGAATTATCGCTCCCCTCTTTCAGCCACCTCCAGCATACAGTCCCATGTAAGAATCATCGCTTCCCTCTTTCAGTCTCCTCCAGCATACAGTCCCATGTAAGAATCATCGCTCCCCTCTTTCAGCCCCACCAGCATACAGTCCCATGTAAGAATCATCGCTCCCCTCTTTCAGCCCCACCAGCATACAGTCCCATGAAAGAATCATCGCTTCCCTCTTTCAGCCCCTCCAGCATACAGTCCCATGTAAGAATCATCGCTCCTCTCTTTCAGCCTCCTCCAGAATACAGTCCCATGTAAGAATCATCGCTCCCCTCTTTCAGCCACCTCCAGCATACAGTCCCATGTAAGAATCATCGCTTCCCTCTTTCAGTCTCCTCCAGCATACAGTCCCATGTAATAATCTTTGCTCCCGTCTTTCAGCCCCTCCAGCATACAGTCCCATGTAATAATGATCGCTCCCTCTTTCAGCCCCTCCAGCATACAGTCCCATGTAATAATCATCGCTCCCTCTTTCAGCCACCTCCAGCATACAGTCCCATGTAAGAATCATCGCTTCCCTCTTTCAGCCTCCTCCAGCATACAGTCCCATATAATAATCATCTCTCCCTCTTTCAGCCTCCTCCAGCATACAGTTCCATGTAAGAATCATCGCTCCCTCTTTCAGCCTCCTCCAGTATACAGTCCCATGTAAGAATCATCGCTCCCTCTCTCAGCCCCCTCCAGCATACAGTCCCATGTAAGAATCATCGCTCCCCTCTCTCAGCCCCCTCCAGCATACAGTCCCATGTAAGAATCATCGCTCCCCTCTCTCAGCCCCCTCCAGCATACAGTCCCATGTAAGAATCATCGATCCCCTCTTTCAGCCACCTCCAGCATACAGTCCCATGTAAGAATAATAGCTTCCCTCTTTCAGCCACCTCCAGCATACAGTCACATGTAATAATCATCGCCCCCTCATTCAGCCACCTCCAGCATACAGTCCCATGTAAGAATCATCGCTCCCTCTTTCAGCCACCTCCAGCATACAGTCCCATGTAAGAATTATCGCTCCCCTCTTTCAGCCACCTCCAGCATACAGTCCCATGTAAGAATCATCGCTTTGCTCTTTCAGCCACCTCCAGAATACAGTCCCATGTAAGAATCATCGCTCCCCTCTTTCAGCCCCTCCAGCATACAGTCCCATGTAAGAATCATCGCTCCCCTCTTTCAGCCTCCTCCAGCATACAGTCCCATGTAAGAATCATCGCTCCCCTCTTTCAGCCCCTCCAGCATACAGTCCCATGCAAGAATCATTGCTCCTCCCTTTCAGCCCCCTCCAGCATACAGTCCCATGTAATAATCATCGCCCCTCATTCAGTCTCCTCCAGCATACAGTCCCATGTAATAATCATCGCTCCCCTCTCTCAGCCCCCTCCAGCATACAGTCCCATGTAAGAATCATCACTCCCCTCTTTCAGCCCCACCAACATACAGTCCCATGTAAGAATCATCGCTCCTCTCTTTCAGCCTCCTCCAGAATACAGTCCCATGTAAGAATCATCGCTCCCCTCTTTCAGCCCCCTCCAGCATACAGTCCCATGTAAGAATCATCGCTCCCCTCTTTCAGCCTCCTCCAGCATACAGTCCCTTGTAATAATCATCGCTCCCTTTTTAAGCCTCCTCCAGCATACAGTCCCATGTAAGAATCATCGCTTTGCTCTTTCAGCCACCTCCAGCATACAGTCCCATGTAAGAATCATCGCTTTGCTCTTTCAGCCACCTCCAGCATACAGTCCCATGTAAGAATCATCACTCCCCTCTTTCAGCCCCTCCAGCATACAGTCCCATGTAAGAATCATCGCCCCCCTCTTTCAGCCCCTCCAGCATACAGTCCCATGCAAGAATCATTGCTCCTCTCTTTCAGCCTCCTCCTGCATACAGTCCCATGTAAGAATCATTGCTTCCCTCTTTCAGCCTCCTCCAGCATACAGTCCCATGTAAGAATCATCGCTCCCCTCTTTCAGCCCCACCAGCATACAGTCCCATGAAAGAATCATCGCTTCCCTCTTTCAGCCCTCCAGCATACAGTCCCATGTAATAATCATCGCTCCCCTCTCTCAGCCCCCTCCAGCATACAGTCCCATGTAAGAATCATCGCTCCCCTCTTTGTCTCCTCCAGCATACAGTCCCATGTAAGAATCATCGCTCCCCTCTTTCAGCCCCACCAGCATACAGTCCCATGTAAGAATCATCGCTCCCCTCTCTCAGCCCCCTCCAGCATACAGTCCCATGTAAGAATCATCGATCCCCTCTTTCAGCCACCTCCAGCATACAGTCCCATGTAAGAATAATCGCTTCCCTCTTTCAGCCCCCTCCAGCATACAGTCCCATGTAAGAATCATCGCTTCCCTCTTTCAGCCCCTCCAGCATACAGTCCCATGTAAGAATCATCGCTCCCCTCTTTCAGCCCCCTCCAGCATACAGTCCCATGTAAGAATCATCGCTCCCCTCTCTCAGCCCCCTCCAGCATACAGTCCCATGTAAGAATCATTGCTCCCCTCTCTCAGCCCCCTATAGCATACAGTCCCATGTAAGAATCATCGCTCCCCTCTCTCAGCCCCCTCCAGCATACAGTCCCATGTAAGAATCATTTCTCCCCTCTTTCAGACCCCTCCAGCATACAGTCCCATGTAAGAATCATCGCTCCCCTCTTTCAGCGACCTCCAGCATACAGTCCCATGTAAGAATCATCGCTCCCCTCTTTCAGCCTCCTCCAGCATACAGTCCCATGTAAGAATCATCGCTCCCCTCTTTCAGCCTCCTCCAGCATACAGTCCCATGTAAGAATTATCGCTCCCCTCTCTCAGCCCCTCCAGCATACAGTCACATGTAAGAATCATCGCTCCCCTCTTTCAGCCTCCTCCAGCATACAGTCCCATGTAAGAATCATCGCTCCCCTCTTTCAGCCCCCTCCAGCATACAGTCCCATGTAATAATCATCGCTCCCCTCTTTCAGGATACTCCAGCATACAGTCCCATGTAAGAATCATCGCTCCCCTCTTTAAGCCCCTCCACCATACAGTCCCATGTAAGAATCACAGCTTCCCTCTTTTAGCCTCCTCCAGCATACAGTCCCATGTAATAATCAGCGCTCCCTCTTTCTGCCTCCTCCAGTATACAGTCCCATGTAAGAATCATCGCTCCCTCTTTCAGCCTCCTCCAGCATACAGTCCCATGTAAGAATCATCGCTCCGTCTTACAGCCTCCTCCAGCATACAGTCCCATGTAAGAATAATCGCTCCCCTCTTTCAGCCTCCTCCAGGATACAGTCCCATGTAAGAATCATCGCTCCCCTCTGTCTCCTCCAGCATACAGTCCCATGTAATAATCATCGCTTCCCTCTTTCAGCCTCCTCCAGCATACAGTCCCATGTAAGAATCATCGCTCCCTCTTTCAGCCACCTCCAGCATACAGTCCCATGTAAGAATCATCGCTCCCCTCTTTCAGCCTCCTCCAGCAAACAGTCCCATGTAATAATCATTGCTCCCGTCTTTCAGCCCCTCCAGCATACAGTCCCATGTAATAATCATCGCTCCCTCTTTCAGCCACCTCCAGAATACAGTCCCATGTAAGAATCATCGCTCCCCTCTTTCAGCCTCCTCCAGCATACAGTCCCATGTAATAATCATCGCTCCCTCTTTCAGCCTCCTCCAGTATACAGTCCCATGTAAGAATCATCGCTCCCCTCTTTCAGCCCCACCAGCATACAGTCCCATGAAAGAATCATCGCTTCCCTCTTTCAGCCCCTCCAGCATACAGTCCCATGTAAGAATCATCGCTTCCCTCTTTCAGCCCCCTCCAGCATACAGTCCCATGTAATAATCATCGCCCCTCATTCAGTCTCCTCCAGCATACAGTCCCATGTAATAATCATCGCTCCCCTCTCTCAGCCCCCTCCAGCATACAGTCCCATGTAAGAATCATCACTCCCCTCTTTCAGCCCCACCAACATACAGTCCCATGTAAGAATCATCGCTCCTCTCTTTCAGCCTCCTCCAGAATACAGTCCCATGTAAGAATCATCGCTCCCCTCTTTCAGCCACCTCCAGCATACAGTCCCATGTAAGAATCATCGCTTCCCTCTTTCAGTCTCCTCCAGCATACAGTCCCATGTAATAATCTTTGCTCCCGTCTTTCAGCCCCTCCAGCATACAGTCCCATGTAATAATGATCGCTCCCTCTTTCAGCCCCTCCAGCATACAGTCCCATGTAATAATCATCGCTCCCTCTTTCAGCCACCTCCAGCATACAGTCCCTTGTAATAATCATCGCTCCCTCTTTCAGCCTCCTCCAGCATACAGTCCCATGTAAGAATCATCGCTTTGCTCTTTCAGCCACCTCCAGAATACAGTCCCATGTAAGAATCATTGCTCCCCTCTTTCAGCCTCCTCCAGCATACAGTTCCATGTAAGAATCATCGCTCCCTCTTTCAGCCTCCTCCAGTATACAGTCCCATGTAAGAATCATCGCTCCCTCTCTCAGCCCCCTCCAGCATACAGTCCCATGTAAGAATCATCGCTCCCCTCTCTCAGCCCCCTCCAGCATACAGTCCCATGTAAGAATCATCGCTCCCCTCTCTCAGCCCCCTCCAGCATACAGTCCCATGTAAGAATCATCGATCCCCTCTTTCAGCCACCTCCAGCATACAGTCCCATGTAAGAATAATAGCTTCCCTCTTTCAGCCACCTCCAGCATACAGTCACATGTAATAATCATCGCCCCCTCATTCAGCCACCTCCAGCATACAGTCCCATATAAGAATCATTGCTCCCTCTTTCAGCCACCTCCAGCATACAGTCCCATGTAAGAATTATCGCTCCCCTCTTTCAGCCACCTCCAGCATACAGTCCCATGTAAGAATCATCGCTTCCCTCTTTCAGTCTCCTCCAGCATACAGTCCCATGTAAGAATCATCGCTCCCCTCTTTCAGCCCCACCAGCATACAGTCCCATGTAAGAATCATCGCTCCCCTCTTTCAGCCCCACCAGCATACAGTCCCATGAAAGAATCATCGCTTCCCTCTTTCAGCCCCTCCAGCATACAGTCCCATGTAAGAATCATCGCTCCTCTCTTTCAGCCTCCTCCAGAATACAGTCCCATGTAAGAATCATCGCTCCCCTCTTTCAGCCACCTCCAGCATACAGTCCCATGTAAGAATCATCGCTTCCCTCTTTCAGTCTCCTCCAGCATACAGTCCCATGTAATAATCTTTGCTCCCGTCTTTCAGCCCCTCCAGCATACAGTCCCATGTAATAATGATCGCTCCCTCTTTCAGCCCCTCCAGCATACAGTCCCATGTAATAATCATCGCTCCCTCTTTCAGCCACCTCCAGCATACAGTCCCATGTAAGAATCATCGCTTCCCTCTTTCAGCCTCCTCCAGCATACAGTCCCATATAATAATCATCTCTCCCTCTTTCAGCCTCCTCCAGCATACAGTTCCATGTAAGAATCATCGCTCCCTCTTTCAGCCTCCTCCAGTATACAGTCCCATGTAAGAATCATCGCTCCCTCTCTCAGCCCCCTCCAGCATACAGTCCCATGTAAGAATCATCGCTCCCCTCTCTCAGCCCCCTCCAGCATACAGTCCCATGTAAGAATCATCGCTCCCCTCTCTCAGCCCCCTCCAGCATACAGTCCCATGTAAGAATCATCGATCCCCTCTTTCAGCCACCTCCAGCATACAGTCCCATGTAAGAATAATAGCTTCCCTCTTTCAGCCACCTCCAGCATACAGTCACATGTAATAATCATCGCCCCCTCATTCAGCCACCTCCAGCATACAGTCCCATGTAAGAATCATCGCTCCCTCTTTCAGCCACCTCCAGCATACAGTCCCATGTAAGAATTATCGCTCCCCTCTTTCAGCCACCTCCAGCATACAGTCCCATGTAAGAATCATCGCTTTGCTCTTTCAGCCACCTCCAGAATACAGTCCCATGTAAGAATCATCGCTCCCCTCTTTCAGCCCCTCCAGCATACAGTCCCATGTAAGAATCATCGCTCCCCTCTTTCAGCCCCCCAGCATACAGTCCCATGTAAGAATCATCGCTTCCCTCTTTCAGCCTCCTCCAGTATACAGTCCCATGTAAGAATCATCGCTCCCTCTCTCAGCCCCCTCCAGCATACAGTCCCATGTAAGAATCATCGCTCCCCTCTCTCAGCCCCCTACAGCATACAGTCCCATGTAAGAATCATCGCTTTGCTCTTTCAGCCACCTCCAGAATACAGTCCCATGTAAGAATCATCGCTCCCCTCTTTCAGCCCCTCCAGCATACAGTCCCATGTAAGAATCATCGCTCCCCTCTTTCAGCCCCTCCAGCATACAGTCCCATGTAAGAATCATCGCTCCCCTCTTTCAGCCCCTCCAGCATACAGTCCCATGTAAGAATCATCGCTCCCCTCTCTCAGCCCCCTACAGCATACAGTCCCATGTAAGAATCATCGCTTTGCTCTTTCAGCCACCTCCAGAATACAGTCCCATGTAAGAATCATCGCTACCCTCTTTCAGCCCCTCCAGCATACAGTCCCATGTAAGAATCATCGCTCCCCTCTTTCAGCCCCTCCAGCATACAGTCCCATGTAATAATCATCGTCCCTCTTTCAGCCCCTCCAGCATACAGTCCCATGTAATAATCATCGCTCCCCTCTTTCAGCCCCTCCAGCATACAGTCCCATGTAATAATCATCGCTCCCTCTTTCAGCCACCTCCAGCATACAGACCCATGCAAGAATCATCGCTCCCCTCTTTCAGCCTCCTCCAGCATACAGTCCCATGTAAGAATCATCGCTCCCCTCTTTCAGCCCCTCCAGCATACAGTCCCATGCAAGAATCATTGCTCCTCTCTTTCAGCCTCCTCCTGCATACAGTCCCATGTAAGAATCATTGCTTCCCTCTTTCAGCCTCCTCCAGCATACAGTCCCATGTAAGAATCTTCGCTCCCCTCTTTCAGCCCCCTCCAGCATACAGTCCCATGTAAGAATCATCGCTCCCCTCTTTCAGCCTCCTCCAGCATACAGTCCCATGTAATAATCATCGCTCCCTCTTTCAGCCACCTCCAGCATACAGACCCATGCAAGAATCATCGCTCCCCTCTTTCAGCCTCCTCCAGCATACAGTCCCATGTAAGAATCATCGCTCCCCTCTTTCAGCCCCTCCAGCATACAGTCCCATGCAAGAATCATTGCTCCTCTCTTTCAGCCCCCTCCAGCATACAGTCCCATGTAATAATCATCGCCCCTCATTCAGTCTCCTCCAGCATACAGTCCCATGTAATAATCATCGCTCCCCTCTCTCAGCCCCCTCCAGCATACAGTCCCATGTAAGAATCATCACTCCCCTCTTTCAGCCCCACCAGCATACAGTCCCATGAAAGAATCATCGCTTCCCTCTTTCAGCCCCTCCAGCATACAGTCCCATGTAAGAATCATCGCTCCGTCTTACAGCCTCCTCCAGCATACAGTCCCATGTAAGAATAATCGCTCCCCTCTTTCAGCCTCCTCCAGGATACAGTCCCATGTAAGAATCATCGCTCCCCTCTGTCTCCTCCAGCATACAGTCCCATGTAATAATCATCGCTTCCCTCTTTCAGCCTCCTCCAGCATACAGTCCCATGTAAGAATCATCGCTCCCTCTTTCAGCCACCTCCAGCATACAGTCCCATGTAAGAATCATCGCTCCCCTCTTTCAGCCTCCTCCAGCAAACAGTCCCATGTAATAATCATTGCTCCCGTCTTTCAGCCCCTCCAGCATACAGTCCCATGTAATAATCATCGCTCCCTCTTTCAGCCACCTCCAGAATACAGTCCCATGTAAGAATCATCGCTCCCCTCTTTCAGCCTCCTCCAGCATACAGTCCCATGTAATAATCATCGCTCCCTCTTTCAGCCTCCTCCAGTATACAGTCCCATGTAAGAATCATCGCTCCCCTCTTTCAGCCCCACCAGCATACAGTCCCATGAAAGAATCATCGCTTCCCTCTTTCAGCCCCTCCAGCATACAGTCCCATGTAAGAATCATCGCTTCCCTCTTTCAGCCCCCTCCAGCATACAGTCCCATGTAATAATCATCGCCCCTCATTCAGTCTCCTCCAGCATACAGTCCCATGTAATAATCATCGCTCCCCTCTCTCAGCCCCCTCCAGCATACAGTCCCATGTAAGAATCATCACTCCCCTCTTTCAGCCCCACCAACATACAGTCCCATGTAAGAATCATCGCTCCTCTCTTTCAGCCTCCTCCAGAATACAGTCCCATGTAAGAATCATCGCTCCCCTCTTTCAGCCACCTCCAGCATACAGTCCCATGTAAGAATCATCGCTTCCCTCTTTCAGTCTCCTCCAGCATACAGTCCCATGTAATAATCTTTGCTCCCGTCTTTCAGCCCCTCCAGCATACAGTCCCATGTAATAATGATCGCTCCCTCTTTCAGCCCCTCCAGCATACAGTCCCATGTAATAATCATCGCTCCCTCTTTCAGCCACCTCCAGCATACAGTCCCTTGTAATAATCATCGCTCCCTCTTTCAGCCTCCTCCAGCATACAGTCCCATGTAAGAATCATCGCTTTGCTCTTTCAGCCACCTCCAGAATACAGTCCCATGTAAGAATCATTGCTCCCCTCTTTCAGCCCCTCCAGCATACAGTCCCATGTAAGAATCATCGCTTCCCTCTTTCAGCCTCCTCCAGCATACAGTCCCATATAATAATCATCTCTCCCTCTTTCAGCCTCCTCCAGCATACAGTTCCATGTAAGAATCATCGCTCCCTCTTTCAGCCTCCTCCAGTATACAGTCCCATGTAAGAATCATCGCTCCCTCTCTCAGCCCCCTCCAGCATACAGTCCCATGTAAGAATCATCGCTCCCCTCTCTCAGCCCCCTCCAGCATACAGTCCCATGTAAGAATCATCGCTCCCCTCTCTCAGCCCCCTCCAGCATACAGTCCCATGTAAGAATCATCGATCCCCTCTTTCAGCCACCTCCAGCATACAGTCCCATGTAAGAATTATCGCTCCCCTCTTTCAGCCACCTCCAGCATACAGTCACATGTAATAATCATCGCCCCCTCATTCAGCCACCTCCAGCATACAGTCCCATATAAGAATCATTGCTCCCTCTTTCAGCCACCTCCAGCATACAGTCCCATGTAAGAATTATCGCTCCCCTCTTTCAGCCACCTCCAGCATACAGTCCCATGTAAGAATCATCGCTTCCCTCTTTCAGTCTCCTCCAGCATACAGTCCCATGTAAGAATCATCGCTCCCCTCTTTCAGCCCCACCAGCATACAGTCCCATGAAAGAATCATCGCTTCCCTCTTTCAGCCCCTCCAGCATACAGTCCCATGTAAGAATCATCGCTTCCCTCTTTCAGCCCCCTCCAGCATACAGTCCCATGTAATAATCATCGCCCCTCATTCAGTCTCCTCCAGCATACAGTCCCATGTAATAATCATCGCTCCCCTCTCTCAGCCCCCTCCAGCATACAGTCCCATGTAAGAATCATCACTCCCCTCTTTCAGCCCCACCAACATACAGTCCCATGTAAGAATCATCGCTCCCCTCTTTCAGCCACCTCCAGCATACAGTCCCATGTAAGAATCATCGCTCCCCTCTTTCAGCCACCTCCAGCATACAGTCCCATGTAAGAATCATCGCTTCCCTCTTTCAGTCTCCTCCAGCATACAGTCCCATGTAATAATCTTTGCTCCCGTCTTTCAGCCCCTCCAGCATACAGTCCCATGTAATAATGATCGCTCCCTCTTTCAGCCCCTCCAGCATACAGTCCCATGTAATAATCATCGCTCCCTCTTTCAGCCACCTCCAGCATACAGTCCCATGTAAGAATCATCGCTTCCCTCTTTCAGCCTCCTCCAGCATACAGTCCCATATAATAATCATCTCTCCCTCTTTCAGCCTCCTCCAGCATACAGTTCCATGTAAGAATCATCGCTCCCTCTTTCAGCCTCCTCCAGTATACAGTCCCATGTAAGAATCATCGCTCCCTCTCTCAGCCCCCTCCAGCATACAGTCCCATGTAAGAATCATCGCTCCCCTCTCTCAGCCCCCTCCAGCATACAGTCCCATGTAAGAATCATCGCTCCCCTCTCTCAGCCCCCTCCAGCATACAGTCCCATGTAAGAATCATCGATCCCCTCTTTCAGCCACCTCCAGCATACAGTCCCATGTAAGAATAATAGCTTCCCTCTTTCAGCCACCTCCAGCATACAGTCACATGTAATAATCATCGCCCCCTCATTCAGCCACCTCCAGCATACAGTCCCATGTAAGAATCATCGCTCCCTCTTTCAGCCACCTCCAGCATACAGTCCCATGTAAGAATTATCGCTCCCCTCTTTCAGCCACCTCCAGCATACAGTCCCATGTAAGAATCATCGCTTTGCTCTTTCAGCCACCTCCAGAATACAGTCCCATGTAAGAATCATCGCTCCCCTCTTTCAGCCCCTCCAGCATACAGTCCCATGTAAGAATCATCGCTCCCCTCTTTCAGCCCCCCAGCATACAGTCCCATGTAAGAATCATCGCTTCCCTCTTTCAGCCTCCTCCAGCATACAGTCCCATGTAAGAATCATCGCTTCCCTCTTTCAGCCTCCTCCAGTATACAGTCCCATGTAAGAATCATCGCTCCCTCTCTCAGCCCCCTCCAGCATACAGTCCCATGTAAGAATCATCGCTCCCCTCTCTCAGCCCCCTACAGCATACAGTCCCATGTAAGAATCATCGCTTTGCTCTTTCAGCCACCTCCAGAATACAGTCCCATGTAAGAATCATCGCTCCCCTCTTTCAGCCCCTCCAGCATACAGTCCCATGTAAGAATCATCGCTCCCCTCTTTCAGCCCCTCCAGCATACAGTCCCATGTAAGAATCATCGCTCCCCTCTTTCAGCCCCTCCAGCATACAGTCCCATGTAAGAATCATCGCTCCCCTCTCTCAGCCCCCTACAGCATACAGTCCCATGTAAGAATCATCGCTTTGCTCTTTCAGCCACCTCCAGAATACAGTCCCATGTAAGAATCATCGCTACCCTCTTTCAGCCCCTCCAGCATACAGTCCCATGTAAGAATCATCGCTCCCCTCTTTCAGCCCCTCCAGCATACAGTCCCATGTAATAATCATCGTCCCTCTTTCAGCCCCTCCAGCATACAGTCCCATGTAATAATCATCGCTCCCCTCTTTCAGCCCCTCCAGCATACAGTCCCATGTAATAATCATCGCTCCCTCTTTCAGCCACCTCCAGCATACAGACCCATGCAAGAATCATCGCTCCCCTCTTTCAGCCTCCTCCAGCATACAGTCCCATGCAAGAATCATTGCTCCTCTCTTTCAGCCTCCTCCTGCATACAGTCCCATGTAAGAATCATTGCTTCCCTCTTTCAGCCTCCTCCAGCATACAGTCCCATGTAAGAATCTTCGCTCCCCTCTTTCAGCCCCCTCCAGCATACAGTCCCATGTAAGAATCATCGCTCCCCTCTTTCAGCCTCCTCCAGCATACAGTCCCATGTAATAATCATCGCTCCCTCTTTCAGCCACCTCCAGCATGCAGACCCATGCAAGAATCATCGCTCCCCTCTTTCAGCCTCCTCCAGCATACAGTCCCATGTAAGAATCATCGCTCCCCTCTTTCAGCCCCTCCAGCATACAGTCCCATGCAAGAATCATTGCTCCTCTCTTTCAGCCCCCTCCAGCATACAGTCCCATGTAATAATCATCGCCCCTCATTCAGTCTCCTCCAGCATACAGTCCCATGTAATAATCATCGCTCCCCTCTCTCAGCCCCCTCCAGCATACAGTCCCATGTAAGAATCATCACTCCCCTCTTTCAGCCCCACCAACATACAGTCCCATGTAAGAATCATCGCTCCTCTCTTTCAGCCTCCTCCAGAATACAGTCCCATGTAAGAATCATCGCTCCCCTCTTTCAGCCCCCTCCAGCATACAGTCCCATGTAAGAATCATCGCTCCCCTCTTTCAGCCTCCTCCAGCATACAGTCCCTTGTAATAATCATCGCTCCCTTTTTAAGCCTCCTCCAGCATACAGTCCCATGTAAGAATCATCGCTTTGCTCTTTCAGCCACCTCCAGCATACAGTCCCATGTAAGAATCATCGCTTTGCTCTTTCAGCCACCTCCAGCATACAGTCCCATGTAAGAATCATCACTCCCCTCTTTCAGCCCCTCCAGCATACAGTCCCATGTAAGAATCATCGCCCCCCTCTTTCAGCCCCTCCAGCATACAGTCCCATGCAAGAATCATTGCTCCTCTCTTTCAGCCTCCTCCTGCATACAGTCCCATGTAAGAATCATTGCTTCCCTCTTTCAGCCTCCTCCAGCATACAGTCCCATGTAAGAATCATCGCTCCCCTCTTTCAGCCCCACCAGCATACAGTCCCATGAAAGAATCATCGCTTCCCTCTTTCAGCCCTCCAGCATACAGTCCCATGTAATAATCATCGCTCCCCTCTCTCAGCCCCCTCCAGCATACAGTCCCATGTAAGAATCATCGCTCCCCTCTTTGTCTCCTCCAGCATACAGTCCCATGTAAGAATCATCGCTCCCCTCTTTCAGCCCCACCAGCATACAGTCCCATGTAAGAATCATCGCTCCCCTCTCTCAGCCCCCTCCAGCATACAGTCCCATGTAAGAATCATCGATCCCCTCTTTCAGCCACCTCCAGCATACAGTCCCATGTAAGAATAATCGCTTCCCTCTTTCAGCCCCCTCCAGCATACAGTCCCATGTAAGAATCATCGCTTCCCTCTTTCAGCCCCTCCAGCATACAGTCCCATGTAAGAATCATCGCTCCCCTCTTTCAGCCCCCTCCAGCATACAGTCCCATGTAAGAATCATCGCTCCCCTCTCTCAGCCCCCTCCAGCATACAGTCCCATGTAAGAATCATTGCTCCCCTCTCTCAGCCCCCTATAGCATACAGTCCCATGTAAGAATCATCGCTCCCCTCTCTCAGCCCCCTCCAGCATACAGTCCCATGTAAGAATCATTTCTCCCCTCTTTCAGACCCCTCCAGCATACAGTCCCATGTAAGAATCATCGCTCCCCTCTTTCAGCCACCTCCAGCATACAGTCCCATATAAGAATCATCGCTCCCCTCTTTCAGCCTCCTCCAGCATACAGTCCCATGTAAGAATCATTGCTCCCCTCTTTCAGCCCCACCAGCATACAGTCCCATGTAAGAATCATCGCTCCCCTCTCTCAGCCCCCTCCAGCATACAGTCCCATGTAAGAATCATCGATCCCCTCTTTCAGCCACCTCCAGCATACAGTCCCATGTAAGAATAATCACTTCCCTCTTTCAGCCCCCTCCAGCATACAGTCCCATGTAAGAATCATCGCTTCCCTCTTTCAGCCCCTCCAGCATACAGTCCCATGTAAGAATCATCGCTCCCCTCTTTCAGCCCCCTCCAGCATACAGTCCCATGTAAGAATCATCGCTCCCCTCTCTCAGCCCCCTCCAGCATACAGTCCCATGTAAGAATCATTGCTCCCCTCTCTCAGCCCCCTATAGCATACAGTCCCATGTAAGAATCATCGCTCCCCTCTCTCAGCCCCCTCCAGCATACAGTCCCATGTAAGAATCATTTCTCCCCTCTTTCAGACCCCTCCAGCATACAGTCCCATGTAAGAATAATCGCTTCCCTCTTTCAGCCCCCTCCAGCATACAGTCCCATGTAAGAATCATCGCTTCCCTCTTTCAGCCCCTCCAGCATACAGTCCCATGTAAGAATCATCGCTCCCCTCTTTCAGCCCCCTCCAGCATACAGTCCCATGTAAGAATCATCGCTCCCCTCTCTCAGCCCCCTCCAGCATACAGTCCCATGTAAGAATCATTGCTCCCCTCTCTCAGCCCCCTATAGCATACAGTCCCATGTAAGAATCATCGCTCCCCTCTCTCAGCCCCCTCCAGCATACAGTCCCATGTAAGAATCATTTCTCCCCTCTTTCAGACCCCTCCAGCATACAGTCCCATGTAAGAATCATCGCTCCCCTCTTTCAGCCACCTCCAGCATACAGTCCCATATAAGAATCATCGCTCCCCTCTTTCAGCCTCCTCCAGCATACAGTCCCATGTAAGAATCATCGCTCCCCTCTTTCAGCCCCACCAGCATACAGTCCCATGTAAGAATCATCGCTCCCCTCTCTCAGCCCCCTCCAGCATACAGTCCCATGTAAGAATCATCGATCCCCTCTTTCAGCCACCTCCAGCATACAGTCCCATGTAAGAATAATCGCTTCCCTCTTTCAGCCCCCTCCAGCATACAGTCCCATGTAAGAATCATCGCTCCCCTCTTTCAGCCACCTCCAGCATACAGTCCCATATAAGAATCATCGCTCCCCTCTTTCAGCCTCCTCCAGCATACAGTCCCATATAAGAATCATCGCTCCCCTCTTTCAGCCTCCTCCAGCATACAGTCCCATGTAAGAATCATCGCTCCCCTCTTTCAGCCTCCTCCAGCATACAGTCCCATGTAAGAATTATCGCTCCCCTCTCTCAGCCCCTCCAGCATACAGTCACATGTAAGAATCATCGCTCCCCTCTTTCAGCCTCCTCCAGCATACAGTCCCATGTAAGAATCATCGCTCCCCTCTTTCAGCCCCCTCCAGCATACAGTCCCATGTAATAATCATCGCTCCCCTCTTTCAGGATACTCCAGCATACAGTCCCATGTAAGAATCATCGCTCCCCTCTTTAAGCCCCTCCACCATACAGTCCCATGTAAGAATCACAGCTTCCCTCTTTTAGCCTCCTCCAGCATACAGTCCCATGTAATAATCAGCGCTCCCTCTTTCTGCCTCCTCCAGTATACAGTCCCATGTAAGAATCATCGCTCCCTCTTTCAGCCTCCTCCAGCATACAGTCCCATGTAAGAATCATCGCTCCGTCTTACAGCCTCCTCCAGCATACAGTCCCATGTAAGAATAATCGCTCCCCTCTTTCAGCCTCCTCCAGGATACAGTCCCATGTAAGAATCATCGCTCCCCTCTGTCTCCTCCAGCATACAGTCCCATGTAATAATCATCGCTTCCCTCTTTCAGCCTCCTCCAGCATACAGTCCCATGTAAGAATCATCGCTCCCTCTTTCAGCCACCTCCAGAATACAGTCCCATGTAAGAATCATCGCTCCCCTCTTTCAGCCTCCTCCAGCATACAGTCCCATGTAATAATCATCGCTCCCTCTTTCAGCCTCCTCCAGTATACAGTCCCATGTAAGAATCATCGCTCCATTCTTTCAGCAACCTCCAGAATACAGTCCCATGTAATAATCATTGCTCCCTCTTTCAGCCTCCTCCAGCATACAGTCCCATGTAATAATCATTGCTTCCCTCTTTCAGCCTCCTCCAGCATACAGTCCCATGTAAGAATCATCGCTCCCTCTTTCAGCCACCTCCAGCATACAGTCCCATGTTAGAATCATCGCTCCCCTCTTTCAGACACCTCTAGCATACAGTCCCATGTAAGAATCATCGCTCCCCTCTCTCAGTACCACCAGCATACAGTCCCATGTAAGAATCATCGCTCCCCTGTTTCAGCCTCCTCCAACATACAGTCCCATGTAAGAATCATCGCTCCCCTCTTTCAGCCCCCTCCAGCATACAGTCCCATGTAATAATCATCGCTTCCCTCTTTCAGCCACCTCCAGCATACAGTCCCATGTAAGAATCATCGCTCCCCTCTTTCAGCCTCCTCCAGCATACAGTCCCATGTAAGAATCATCGCTCCCCTCTTTCAGCCTCCTCCAGCATACAGTCCCATGTAAGAATCATCGCTCCCCTCTTTCAGCCCCCTCCAGCATACAGTCCCATGTAATAATCATCGCTCCCCTCTTTCAGGATCCTCCAGCATACAGTCCCATGTAAGAATCATCGCTCCCCTCTTAAAGCCCCTCCACCATACAGTCCCATGTAAGAATCACAGCTCCCCTCTTTCAACCTCCTCCAGCATACAGTCCCATGTAAGAATCATCGCTTCCTCTTTCAGCCTCCTCCAGCATACAGTCCCATGTAAGTATCATCGCTCCCCTCTTTCAGCCTCCTCCAGCATACAGTCCCATGTAAGAATCATCGCTCCCTCTTTCAGCCACCTCCAGCATACAGTCCCATGTAAGAATCATCGCTCCCCTCTTTCAGCCTCCTCCAGCAAACAGTCCCATGTAATAATCATTGCTCCCGTCTTTCAGCCCATCCAGCATACAGTCCCATGTAATAATCATCGCTCCCTCTTTCAGCCACCTCCAGAATACAGTCCCATGTAAGAATCATCGCTCCCCTCTTTCAGCCTCCTCCAGCATACAGTCCCATGTAATAATCATCGCTCCCTCTTTCAGCCTCCTCCAGTATACAGTCCCATGTAAGAATCATCGCTCCATTCTTTCAGCAACCTCCAGAATACAGTCCCATGTAATAATCATTGCTCCCTCTTTCAGCCTCCTCCTGCATACAGTCCCATGTAAGAATCATTGCTTCCCTCTTTCAGCCTCCTCCAGCATACAGTCCCATGTAAGAATCATCGCTCCCCTCTTTCAGCCCCCTCCAGCATACAGTCCCATGTAAGAATCATCGCTCCCCTCTTTCAGCCTCCTCCAGCATACAGTCCCATGTAATAATCATCGCTCCCTCTTTCAGCCACCTCCAGCATACAGACCCATGCAAGAATCATCGCTCCCCTCTTTCAGCCTCCTCCAGCATACAGTCCCATGTAAGAATCATCGCTCCCCTCTTTCAGCCCCTCCAGCATACAGTCCCATGCAAGAATCATTGCTCCTCTCTTTCAGCCCCCTCCAGCATACAGTCCCATGTAATAATCATCGCCCCTCATTCAGTCTCCTCCAGCATACAGTCCCATGTAAGAATCATCACTCCCCTCTTTCAGCCCCACCAACATACAGTCCCATGTAAGAATCATCGCTCCTCTCTTTCAGCTTCCTCCAGAATACAGTCCCATGTAAGAATCATCGCTCCCCTCTTTCAGCCCCCTCCAGCATACAGTCCCATGTAAGAATCATCGCTCCCCTCTTTCAGCCTCCTCCAGCATACAGTCCCTTGTAATAATCATCGCTCCCTTTTTAAGCCTCCTCCAGCATACAGTCCCATGTAAGAATCATCGCTTTGCTCTTTCAGCCACCTCCAGCATACAGTCCCATGTAAGAATCATCGCTTTGCTCTTTCAGCCACCTCCAGCATACAGTCCCATGTAAGAATCATCACTCCCCTCTTTCAGCCCCTCCAGCATACAGTCCCATGTAAGAATCATCGCCCCCCTCTTTCAGCCCCTCCAGCATACAGTCCCATGCAAGAATCATTGCTCCTCTCTTTCAGCCTCCTCCTGCATACAGTCCCATGTAAGAATCATTGCTTCCCTCTTTCAGCCTCCTCCAGCATACAGTCCCATGTAAGAATCATCGCTCCCCTCTTTCAGCCCCACCAGCATACAGTCCCATGAAAGAATCATCGCTTCCCTCTTTCAGCCCTCCAGCATACAGTCCCATGTAATAATCATCGCTCCCCTCTCTCAGCCCCCTCCAGCATACAGTCCCATGTAAGAATCATCGCTCCCCTCTTTGTCTCCTCCAGCATACAGTCCCATGTAAGAATCATCGCTCCCCTCTTTCAGCCCCACCAGCATACAGTCCCATGTAAGAATCATCGCTCCCCTCTCTCAGCCCCCTCCAGCATACAGTCCCATGTAAGAATCATCGATCCCCTCTTTCAGCCACCTCCAGCATACAGTCCCATGTAAGAATAATCGCTTCCCTCTTTCAGCCCCCTCCAGCATACAATCCCATGTAAGAATCATCGCTTCCCTCTTTCAGCCCCTCCAGCATACAGTCCCATGTAAGAATCATCGCTCCCCTCTTTCAGCCCCCTCCAGCATACAGTCCCATGTAAGAATCATCGCTCCCCTCTCTCAGCCCCCTATAGCATACAGTCCCATGTAAGAATCATCGCTCCCCTCTCTCAGCCCCCTCCAGCATACAGTCCCATGTAAGAATCATTTCTCCCCTCTTTCAGACCCCTCCAGCATACAGTCCCATGTAAGAATCATCGCTCCCCTCTTTCAGCCACCTCCAGCATACAGTCCCATGTAAGAATCATCGCTCCCCTCTTTCAGCCTCCTCCAGCATACAGTCCCATGTAAGAATCATCGCTCCCCTCTTTCAGCCTCCTCCAGCATACAGTCCCATGTAAGAATTATCGCTCCCCTCTCTCAGCCCCTCCAGCATACAGTCACATGTAAGAATCATCGCTCCCCTCTTTCAGCCTCCTCCAGCATACAGTCCCATGTAAGAATCATCGCTCCCCTCTTTCAGCCCCCTCCAGCATACAGTCCCATGTAATAATCATCGCTCCCCTCTTTCAGGATACTCCAGCATACAGTCCCATGTAAGAATCATCGCTCCCCTCTTTAAGCCCCTCCACCATACAGTCCCATGTAAGAATCACAGCTTCCCTCTTTTAGCCTCCTCCAGCATACAGTCCCATGTAATAATCAGCGCTCCCTCTTTCTGCCTCCTCCAGTATACAGTCCCATGTAAGAATCATCGCTCCCTCTTTCAGCCTCCTCCAGCATACAGTCCCATGTAAGAATCATCGCTCCGTCTTACAGCCTCCTCCAGCATACAGTCCCATGTAAGAATAATCGCTCCCCTCTTTCAGCCTCCTCCAGGATACAGTCCCATGTAAGAATCATCGCTCCCCTCTGTCTCCTCCAGCATACAGTCCCATGTAATAATCATCGCTTCCCTCTTTCAGCCTCCTCCAGCATACAGTCCCATGTAAGAATCATCGCTCCCTCTTTCAGCCACCTCCAGCATACAGTCCCATGTAAGAATCATCGCTCCCCTCTTTCAGCCTCCTCCAGCAAACAGTCCCATGTAATAATCATTGCTCCCGTCTTTCAGCCCCTCCAGCATACAGTCCCATGTAATAATCATCGCTCCCTCTTTCAGCCACCTCCAGAATACAGTCCCATGTAAGAATCATCGCTCCCCTCTTTCAGCCTCCTCCAGCATACAGTCCCATGTAATAATCATCGCTCCCTCTTTCAGCCTCCTCCAGTATACAGTCCCATGTAAGAATCATCGCTCCATTCTTTCAGCAACCTCCAGAATACAGTCCCATGTAATAATCATTGCTCCCTCTTTCAGCCCCCTCCAGCATACAGTCCCATGTAATAATCATTGCTTCCCTCTTTCAGCCTCCTCCAGCATACAGTCCCATGTAAGAATCATCGCTCCCTCTTTCAGCCACCTCCAGCATACAGTCCCATGTTAGAATCATCGCTCCCCTCTTTCAGACACCTCTAGCATACAGTCCCATGTAAGAATCATCGCTCCCCTCTCTCAGTACCACCAGCATACAGTCCCATGTAAGAATCATCGCTCCCCTGTTTCAGCCTCCTCCAACATACAGTCCCATGTAAGAATCATCGCTCCCCTCTTTCAGCCCCCTCCAGCATACAGTCCCATGTAATAATCATCGCTTCCCTCTTTCAGCCACCTCCAGCATACAGTCCCATGTAAGAATCATCGCTCCCCTCTTTCAGCCTCCTCCAGCATACAGTCCCATGTAAGAATCATCGCTCCCCTCTTTCAGCCTCCTCCAGCATACAGTCCCATGTAAGAATTATCGCTCCCCTCTCTCAGCCCCTCCAGCATACAGTCACATGTAAGAATCATCGCTCCCCTCTTTCAGCCTCCTCCAGGATACAGTCCCATGTAAGAATCATCGCTCCCCTCTGTCTCCTCCAGCATACAGTCCCATGTAATAATCATCGCTTCCCTCTTTCAGCCTCCTCCAGCATACAGTCCCATGTAAGAATCATCGCTCCCTCTTTCAGCCACCTCCAGCATACAGTCCCATGTAAGAATCATCGCTCCCCTCTTTCAGCCTCCTCCAGCAAACAGTCCCATGTAATAATCATTGCTCCCGTCTTTCAGCCCCTCCAGCATACAGTCCCATGTAATAATCATCGCTCCCTCTTTCAGCCACCTCCAGAATACAGTCCCATGTAAGAATCATCGCTCCCCTCTTTCAGCCTCCTCCAGCATACAGTCCCATGTAATAATCATCGCTCCCTCTTTCAGCCTCCTCCAGTATACAGTCCCATGTAAGAATCATCGCTCCATTCTTTCAGCAACCTCCAGAATACAGTCCCATGTAATAATCATTGCTCCCTCTTTCAGCCTCCTCCAGCATACAGCCCCATGTAATAATCATTGCTTCCCTCTTTCAGCCTCCTCCAGCATACAGTCCCATGTAAGAATCATCGCTCCCTCTTTCAGCCACCTCCAGCATACAGTCCCATGTTAGAATCATCGCTCTCCTCTTTCAGACACCTCTAGCATACAGTCCCATGTAAGAATCATCGCTCCCCTCTCTCAGTACCACCAGCATACAGTCCCATGTAAGAATCATCGCTCCCCTCTTTCAGCCTCCTCCAGCATACAGTCCCATGTAAGAATCATCGCTCCCCTCTTTCAGCCTCCTCCAGCATACAGTCCCATGTAAGAATTATCGCTCCCCTCTCTCAGCCCCTCCAGCATACAGTCACATGTAAGAATCATCGCTCCCCTCTTTCAGCCTCCTCCAGCATACAGTCCCATGTAAGAATCATCGCTCCCCTCTTTCAGCCCCCTCCAGCATACAGTCCCATGTAATAATCATCGCTCCCCTCTTTCAGGATCCTCCAGCATACAGTCCCATGTAAGAATCATCGCTCCCCTCTTAAAGCCCCTCCACCATACAGTCCCATGTAAGAATCACAGCTCCCCTCTTTCAACCTCCTCCAGCATACAGTCCCATGTAAGAATCATCGCTTCCTCTTTCAGCCTCCTCCAGCATACAGTCCCATGTAAGTATCATCGCTCCCCTCTTTCAGCCTCCTCCAGCATACAGTCCCATGTAAGAATCATCGCTCCCTCTTTCAGCCACCTCCAGCATACAGTCCCATGTAAGAATCATCGCTCCCCTCTTTCAGCCTCCTCCAGCAAACAGTCCCATGTAATAATCATTGCTCCCGTCTTTCAGCCCCTCCAGCATACAGTCCCATGTAATAATCATCGCTCCCTCTTTCAGCCACCTCCAGAATACAGTCCCATGTAAGAATCATCGCTCCCCTCTTTCAGCCTCCTCCAGCATACAGTCCCATGTAATAATCATCGCTCCCTCTTTCAGCCTCCTCCAGTATACAGTCCCATGTAAGAATCATCGCTCCATTCTTTCAGCAACCTCCAGAATACAGTCCCATGTAATAATCATTGCTCCCTCTTTCAGCCTCCTCCTGCATACAGTCCCATGTAAGAATCATTGCTTCCCTCTTTCAGCCTCCTCCAGCATACAGTCCCATGTAAGAATCATCGCTCCCCTCTTTCAGCCCCCTCCAGCATACAGTCCCATGTAAGAATCATCGCTCCCCTCTTTCAGCCTCCTCCAGCATACAGTCCCATGTAATAATCATCGCTCCCTCTTTCAGCCACCTCCAGCATACTGACCCATGCAAGAATCATCGCTCCCCTCTTTCAGCCTCCTCCAGCATACAGTCCCATGTAAGAATCATCGCTCCCCTCTTTCAGCCCCTCCAGCATACAGTCCCATGCAAGAATCATTGCTCCTCCCTTTCAGCCCCCTCCAGCATACAGTCCCATGTAATAATCATCGCCCCTCATTCAGTCTCCTCCAGCATACAGTCCCATGTAATAATCATCGCTCCCCTCTCTCAGCCCCCTCCAGCATACAGTCCCATGTAAGAATCATCACTCCCCTCTTTCAGCCCCACCAACATACAGTCCCATGTAAGAATCATCGCTCCTCTCTTTCAGCCTCCTCCAGAATACAGTCCCATGTAAGAATCATCGCTCCCCTCTTTCAGCCCCCTCCAGCATACAGTCCCATGTAAGAATCATCGCTCCCCTCTTTCAGCCTCCTCCAGCATACAGTCCCTTGTAATAATCATCGCTCCCTTTTTAAGCCTCCTCCAGCATACAGTCCCATGTAAGAATCATCGCTTTGCTCTTTCAGCCACCTCCAGCATACAGTCCCATGTAAGAATCATCGCTTTGCTCTTTCAGCCACCTCCAGCATACAGTCCCATGTAAGAATCATCACTCCCCTCTTTCAGCCCCTCCAGCATACAGTCCCATGTAAGAATCATCGCCCCCCTCTTTCAGCCCCTCCAGCATACAGTCCCATGCAAGAATCATTGCTCCTCTCTTTCAGCCTCCTCCTGCATACAGTCCCATGTAAGAATCATTGCTTCCCTCTTTCAGCCTCCTCCAGCATACAGTCCCATGTAAGAATCATCGCTCCCCTCTTTCAGCCCCACCAGCATACAGTCCCATGAAAGAATCATCGCTTCCCTCTTTCAGCCCTCCAGCATACAGTCCCATGTAATAATCATCGCTCCCCTCTCTCAGCCCCCTCCAGCATACAGTCCCATGTAAGAATCATCGCTCCCCTCTTTGTCTCCTCCAGCATACAGTCCCATGTAAGAATCATCGCTCCCCTCTTTCAGCCCCACCAGCATACAGTCCCATGTAAGAATCATCGCTCCCCTCTTTCAGCCCCCTCCAGCATACAGTCCCATGTAAGAATCATCGCTCCCCTCTCTCAGCCCCCTCCAGCATACAGTCCCATGTAAGAATCATTGCTCCCCTCTCTCAGCCCCCTATAGCATACAGTCCCATGTAAGAATCATCGCTCCCCTCTCTCAGCCCCCTCCAGCATACAGTCCCATGTAAGAATCATTTCTCCCCTCTTTCAGACCCCTCCAGCATACAGTCCCATGTAAGAATCATCGCTCCCCTCTTTCAGCGACCTCCAGCATACAGTCCCATGTAAGAATCATCGCTCCCCTCTTTCAGCCTCCTCCAGCATACAGTCCCATGTAAGAATCATCGCTCCCCTCTTTCAGCCTCCTCCAGCATACAGTCCCATGTAAGAATTATCGCTCCCCTCTCTCAGCCCCTCCAGCATACAGTCACATGTAAGAATCATCGCTCCCCTCTTTCAGGATACTCCAGCATACAGTCCCATGTAAGAATCATCGCTCCCCTCTTTAAGCCCCTCCACCATACAGTCCCATGTAAGAATCACAGCTTCCCTCTTTTAGCCTCCTCCAGCATACAGTCCCATGTAATAATCAGCGCTCCCTCTTTCTGCCTCCTCCAGTATACAGTCCCATGTAAGAATCATCGCTCCCTCTTTCAGCCTCCTCCAGCATACAGTCCCATGTAAGAATCATCGCTCCGTCTTACAGCCTCCTCCAGCATACAGTCCCATGTAAGAATAATCGCTCCCCTCTTTCAGCCTCCTCCAGGATACAGTCCCATGTAAGAATCATCGCTCCCCTCTGTCTCCTCCAGCATACAGTCCCATGTAATAATCATCGCTTCCCTCTTTCAGCCTCCTCCAGCATACAGTCCCATGTAAGAATCATCGCTCCCTCTTTCAGCCACCTCCAGCATACAGTCCCATGTAAGAATCATCGCTCCCCTCTTTCAGCCTCCTCCAGCAAACAGTCCCATGTAATAATCATTGCTCCCGTCTTTCAGCCCCTCCAGCATACAGTCCCATGTAATAATCATCGCTCCCTCTTTCAGCCACCTCCAGAATACAGTCCCATGTAATAATCATTGCTCCCTCTTTCAGCCTCCTCCAGCATACAGTCCCATGTAATAATCATTGCTTCCCTCTTTCAGCCTCCTCCAGCATACAGTCCCATGTAAGAATCATCGCTCCCTCTTTCAGCCACCTCCAGCATACAGTCCCATGTTAGAATCATCGCTCCCCTCTTTCAGACACCTCTAGCATACAGTCCCATGTAAGAATCATCGCTCCCCTCTCTCAGTACCACCAGCATACAGTCCCATGTAAGAATCATCGCTCCCCTGTTTCAGCCTCCTCCAACATACAGTCCCATGTAAGAATCATCGCTCCCCTCTTTCAGCCCCCTCCAGCATACAGTCCCATGTAATAATCATCGCTTCCCTCTTTCAGCCACCTCCAGCATACAGTCCCATGTAAGAATCATCGCTCCCCTCTTTCAGCCTCCTCCAGCATACAGTCCCATGTAAGAATCATCGCTCCCCTCTTTCAGCCCCCTCCAGCATACAATCCCATGTAATAATCATCGCTCCCCTCTTTCAGGATCCTCCAGCATACAGTCCCATGTAAGAATCATCGCTCCCCTCTTTCAGGATCCTCCACCATACAGTCCCATGTAAGAATCACAGCTCCCCTCTTTCAACCTCCTCCAGCATACAGTCCCATGTAAGAATCATTGCTTCCTCTTTCAGCCTCCTCCAGCATACAGTCCCATGTAAGTATCATCGCTCCCCTCTTTCAGCCTCCTCCAGCATACAGTCCCATGTAAGAATCATCGCTCCCTCTTTCAGCCACCTCCAGCATACAGTCCCATGTAAGAATCATCGCTCCCCTCTTTCAGTCTCCTCCAGCAAACAGTCCCATGTAATAATCATTGCTCCCGTCTTTCAGCCCCTCCAGCATACAGTCCCATGTAATAATCATCGCTCCCTCTTTCAGCCACCTCCAGAATACAGTCCCATGTAAGAATCATCGCTCCCCTCTTTCAGCCTCCTCCAGCATACAGTCCCATGTAATAATCATCGCTCCCTCTTTCAGCCTCCTCCAGTATACAGTCCCATGTAAGAATCATCGCTCCATTCTTTCAGCAACCTCCAGAATACAGTCCCATGTAATAATCATTGCTCCCTCTTTCAGCCTCCTCCAGCATACAGTCCCATGTAAGAATCATCGCTCCCCTCTTTCAGCCTCCTCCAGCATACAGTCCCATGTAAGAATCATCGCTCCCCTCTTTCAGCCTCCTCCAGCATACAGTCCCATGTAAGAATCATCGCTCCCCTCTTTCAGCCTCCTCCAGCATACAGTCCCATGTAAGAATCATCGCTCCCCTCTTTGTCTCCTCCAGCATACAGTCCCATGTAATAATCATTGCTTCCCTCTTTCAGCCTCCTCCAGCATACAGTCCCATGTAAGAATCATCGCTCCCTCTTTCAGCCACCTCCAGCATACAGTCCCATGTTAGAATCATCGCTCCCCTCTTTCAGACACCTCTAGCATACAGTCCCATGTAAGAATCATCGCTCCCCTCTTTCAGCCTCCTCCAGCATACAGTCCCTTGTAATAATCATCGCTCCCTTTTTAAGCCTCCTCCAGCATACAGTCCCATGTAAGAATCATCGCTTTGCTCTTTCAGCCACCTCCAGCATACAGTCCCATGTAAGAATCATCGCTTTGCTCTTTCAGCCACCTCCAGCATACAGTCCCATGTAAGAATCATCACTCCCCTCTTTCAGCCCCTCCAGCATACAGTCCCATGTAAGAATCATCGTCCCCCTCTTTCAGCCCCTCCAGCATACAGTCCCATGCAAGAATCATTGCTCCTCTCTTTCAGCCTCCTCCTGCATACAGTCCCATGTAAGAATCATTGCTTCCCTCTTTCAGCCTCCTCCAGCATACAGTCCCATGTAAGAATCATCGCTCCCCTCTTTCAGCCCCACCAGCATACAGTCCCATGAAAGAATCATCGCTTCCCTCTTTCAGCCCTCCAGCATACAGTCCCATGTAATAATCATCGCTCCCCTCTCTCAGCCCCCTCCAGCATACAGTCCCATGTAAGAATCATCGCTCCCCTCTTTGTCTCCTCCAGCATACAGTCCCATGTAAGAATCATCGCTCCCCTCTTTCAGCCCCACCAGCATACAGTCCCATGTAAGAATCATCGCTCCCCTCTCTCAGCCCCCTCCAGCATACAGTCCCATGTAAGAATCATCGATCCCCTCTTTCAGCCACCTCCAGCATACAGTCCCATGTAAGAATAATCGCTTCCCTCTTTCAGCCCCCTCCAGCATACAGTCCCATGTAAGAATCATCGCTTCCCTCTTTCAGCCCCTCCAGCATACAGTCCCATGTAAGAATCATCGCTCCCCTCTTTCAGCCCCCTCCAGCATACAGTCCCATGTAAGAATCATCGCTCCCCTCTCTCAGCCCCCTCCAGCATACAGTCCCATGTAAGAATCATTGCTCCCCTCTCTCAGCCCCCTATAGCATACAGTCCCATGTAAGAATCATCGCTCCCCTCTCTCAGCCCCCTCCAGCATACAGTCCCATGTAAGAATCATTTCTCCCCTCTTTCAGACCCCTCCAGCATACAGTCCCATGTAAGAATCATCGCTCCCCTCTTTCAGCGACCTCCAGCATACAGTCCCATGTAAGAATCATCGCTCCCCTCTTTCAGCCTCCTCCAGCATACAGTCCCATGTAAGAATCATCGCTCCCCTCTTTCAGCCTCCTCCAGCATACAGTCCCATGTAAGAATTATCGCTCCCCTCTCTCAGCCCCTCCAGCATACAGTCACATGTAAGAATCATCGCTCCCCTCTTTCAGCCTCCTCCAGCATACAGTCCCATGTAAGAATCATCGCTCCCCTCTTTCAGCCCCCTCCAGCATACAGTCCCATGTAATAATCATCGCTCCCCTCTTTCAGGATACTCCAGCATACAGTCCCATGTAAGAATCATCGCTCCCCTCTTTAAGCCCCTCCACCATACAGTCCCATGTAAGAATCACAGCTTCCCTCTTTTAGCCTCCTCCAGCATACAGTCCCATGTAATAATCAGCGCTCCCTCTTTCTGCCTCCTCCAGTATACAGTCCCATGTAAGAATCATCGCTCCCTCTTTCAGCCTCCTCCAGCATACAGTCCCATGTAAGAATCATCGCTCCGTCTTACAGCCTCCTCCAGCATACAGTCCCATGTAAGAATAATCGCTCCCCTCTTTCAGCCTCCTCCAGGATACAGTCCCATGTAAGAATCATCGCTCCCCTCTGTCTCCTCCAGCATACAGTCCCATGTAATAATCATCGCTTCCCTCTTTCAGCCTCCTCCAGCATACAGTCCCATGTAAGAATCATCGCTCCCTCTTTCAGCCACCTCCAGCATACAGTCCCATGTAAGAATCATCGCTCCCCTCTTTCAGCCTCCTCCAGCAAACAGTCCCATGTAATAATCATTGCTCCCGTCTTTCAGCCCCTCCAGCATACAGTCCCATGTAATAATCATCGCTCCCTCTTTCAGCCACCTCCAGAATACAGTCCCATGTAAGAATCATCTCTCCCCTCTTTCAGCCTCCTCCAGCATACAGTCCCATGTAATAATCATCGCTCCCTCTTTCAGCCTCCTCCAGTATACAGTCCCATGTAAGAATCATCGCTCCATTCTTTCAGCAACCTCCAGAATACAGTCCCATGTAATAATCATTGCTCCCTCTTTCAGCCTCCTCCAGCATACAGTCCCATGTAATAATCATTGCTTCCCTCTTTCAGCCTCCTCCAGCATACAGTCCCATGTAAGAATCATCGCTCCCTCTTTCAGCCACCTCCAGCATACAGTCCCATGTTAGAATCATCGCTCCCCTCTTTCAGACACCTCTAGCATACAGTCCCATGTAAGAATCATCGCTCCCCTCTCTCAGTACCACCAGCATACAGTCCCATGTAAGAATCATCGCTCCCCTGTTTCAGCCTCCTCCAACATACAGTCCCATGTAAGAATCATCGCTCCCCTCTTTCAGCCCCCTCCAGCATACAGTCCCATGTAATAATCATCGCTTCCCTCTTTCAGCCACCTCCAGCATACAGTCCCATGTAAGAATCATCGCTCCCCTCTTTCAGCCTCCTCCAGCATACAGTCCCATGTAAGAATCATCGCTCCCCTCTTTCAGCCCCCTCCAGCATACAATCCCATGTAATAATCATCGCTCCCCTCTTTCAGGATCCTCCAGCATACAGTCCCATGTAAGAATCATCGCTCCCCTCTTTCAGGATCCTCCACCATACAGTCCCATGTAAGAATCACAGCTCCCCTCTTTCAACCTCCTCCAGCATACAGTCCCATGTAAGAATCATTGCTTCCTCTTTCAGCCTCCTCCAGCATACAGTCCCATGTAAGTATCATCGCTCCCCTCTTTCAGCCTCCTCCAGCATACAGTCCCATGTAAGAATCATCGCTCCCTCTTTCAGCCACCTCCAGCATACAGTCCCATGTAAGAATCATCGCTCCCCTCTTTCAGTCTCCTCCAGCAAACAGTCCCATGTAATAATCATTGCTCCCGTCTTTCAGCCCCTCCAGCATACAGTCCCATGTAATAATCATCGCTCCCTCTTTCAGCCACCTCCAGAATACAGTCCCATGTAAGAATCATCGCTCCCCTCTTTCAGCCTCCTCCAGCATACAGTCCCATGTAATAATCATCGCTCCCTCTTTCAGCCTCCTCCAGTATACAGTCCCATGTAAGAATCATCGCTCCATTCTTTCAGCAACCTCCAGAATACAGTCCCATGTAATAATCATTGCTCCCTCTTTCAGCCTCCTCCAGCATACAGTCCCATGTAAGAATCATCGCTCCCCTCTTTCAGCCTCCTCCAGCATACAGTCCCATGTAAGAATCATCGCTCCCCTCTTTCAGCCTCCTCCAGCATACAGTCCCATGTAAGAATCATCGCTCCCCTCTTTCAGCCTCCTCCAGCATACAGTCCCATGTAAGAATCATCGCTCCCCTCTTTGTCTCCTCCAGCATACAGTCCCATGTAATAATCATTGCTTCCCTCTTTCAGCCTCCTCCAGCATACAGTCCCATGTAAGAATCATCGCTCCCTCTTTCAGCCACCTCCAGCATACAGTCCCATGTTAGAATCATCGCTCCCCTCTTTCAGACACCTCTAGCATACAGTCCCATGTAAGAATCATCGCTCCCCTCTCTCAGTACCACCAGCATACAGTCCCATGTAAGAATCATCGCTCCCCTGTTTCAGCCTCCTCCAACATACAGTCCCATGTAAGAATCATCGCTCCCCTCTTTCAGCCCCCTCCAGCATACAGTCCCATGTAATAATCATCGCTTCCCTCTTTCAGCCACCTCCAGCATACAGTCCCATGTAAGAATCATCGCTCCCCTCTTTCAGCCTCCTCCAGCATACAGTCCCATGTAAGAATCATCGCTCCCCTCTTTCAGCCTCCTCCAGCATACAGTCCCATGTAAGAATTATCGCTCCCCTCTCTCAGCCCCTCCAGCATACAGTCACATGTAAGAATCATCGCTCCCCTCTTTCAGCCTCCTCCAGCATACAGTCCCATGTAAGAATCATCGCTCCCCTCTTTCAGCCCCCTCCAGCATACAGTCCCATGTAATAATCATCGCTCCCCTCTTTCAGGATCCTCCAGCATACAGTCCCATGTAAGAATCATCGCTCCCCTCTTAAAGCCCCTCCACCATACAGTCCCATGTAAGAATCACAGCTTCCCTCTTTTAGCCTCCTCCAGCATACAGTCCCATGTAATAATCAGCGCTCCCTCTTTCAGCCTCCTCCAGCATACAGTCCCATGTAAGAATCATCGCTCCGTCTTACAGCCTCCTCCAGCATACAGTCCCATGTAAGAATAATCGCTCCCCTCTTTCAGCCTCCTCCAGGATACAGTCCCATGTAAGAATCATTGCTCCCCTCTGTATCCTCCAGCATACAGTCCCATGTAATAATCATCGCTTCCCTCTTTCAGCTTCCTCCAGCATACAGTCCCATGTAAGAATCATCGCTCCCTCTTTCAGCCACCTCCAGCATACAGTCCCATGTAAGAATCATCGCTCCCCTCTTTCAGCCTCCTCCAGCATACAGTCCCATGTAATAATCATCGCTCCCTCTTTCAGCCTCCTCCAGTATACAGTCCCATGTAAGAATCATCGCTCCCTCTTTCAGCCTCCTCCAGTATACAGTCCCATGTAAGAATCATCGCTCCCCTGTTTCAGCCTCCTCCAACATACAGTCCCATCTAAGAATCATCGCTCCCCTCTTTCAGACCCCTCCAGCATACAGTCCCATGTAAGAATCATCGCTCCATTCTTTCAGCAACCTCCAGAATACAGTCCCATGTAATAATCATTGCTCCCTCTTTCAGCCTCCTCCAGCATACAGTCCCATGTAAGAATCATCGCTCCCCTCTTTCAGCCTCCTCCAGCATACAGTCCCATGTAAGAATCATCGCTCCCCTCTTTCAGCCTCCTCCAGCATACAGTCCCATGTAAGAATCATCGCTCCCCTCTTTCAGCCTCCTCCAGCATACAGTCCCATGTAAGAATCATCGCTCCCCTCTCTCAGTACCACCAGCATACAGTCCCATGTAAGAATCATCGCTCCCCTGTTTCAGCCTCCTCCAACATACAGTCCCATCTAAGAATCATCGCTCCCCTCTTTCAGACACCTCTAGCATACAGTCCCATGTAAGAATCATCGCTCCATTCTTTCAGCAACCTCCAGAATACAGTCCCATGTAATAATCATTGCTCCCTCTTTCAGCCTTCAGCCTCCTCCAGCATACAGTCCCATGTAAGAATCATCGCTCCCCTCTTTCAGCCTCCTCCAGCATACAGTCCCATGTAAGAATCATCGCTCCCCTCTCTCAGTACCACCAGCATACAGTCCCATGTAAGAATCATCGCTCCCCTGTTTCAGCCTCCTCCAACATACAGTCCCATCTAAGAATCATCGCTCCCCTCTTTCAGACCCCTCCAGCATACAGTCCCATGTAAGAATCATCGCTCCCCTCTTTCAGCAACCTCCAGAATACAGTCCCATGTAATAATCATTGCTCCCTCTTTCAGCCTCCTCCAGCATACAGTCCCATGTAAGAATCATCGCTCCCCTCTTTCAGCCTCCTCCAGCATACAGTCCCATGTAAGAATCATCGCTCCCCTCTTTCAGCCTCCTCCAGCATACAGTCCCATGTAAGAATCATCGCTCCCATCTTTCAGCCTCCTCCAGCATACAGTCCCATGTAAGAATCATCGCTCCCCTCTTTCAGCCCCTCCAGCATACAGTCACATGTAATAATCATCGCCCCCTCATTCAGCCACCTCCAGCATACAGTCCCATGTAAGAATCATCGCTCCCTCTTTCAGCCACCTCCAGCATACAGTCCCATGTAATAATGATCGCTCCCTCTTTCAGCCCCTCCAGCATACAGTCCCATGTAATAATCATTGCTCCCTCTTTCAGCCTCCTCCAGCATACAGTCCCATGTAATAATCATCTCTCCCTCTTTCAGCCCCTCCAGCATACAGTCCCATGTAAGAATCATCGCTCCCCTCTTTCAGCCCCTCCAACATACAGTCCCATGTAAGAATCATCGCTCCCCTCTTTCAGCCCCCTCCAGCATACAGTCCCATGTAAGAATCATCGCTCCCCTCTCTCAGCCTCCTCCAGCATACAGTCCCATGTAATAATCATTGCTCCCTCTTTCAGCCACCTCCAGCATACAGTCCCATGTAAGAATCATCGCTCCCTCTTTCAGCCACCTCCAGCATACAGTCCCATGTAATAATGATCGCTCCCTCTTTCAGCCCCTCCAGCATACAGTCCCATGTAATAATCATTGCTCCCTCTTTCAGCCACCTCCAGCATACAGTCCCTTGTAATAATCATCGCTCCCCTCTTTCAGCCACCTCCAGCATACAGTCCCATGTAATAATCATCTCTCCCTCTTTCAGCCCCTCCAGCATACAGTCCCATGTAAGAATCATCGCTCCCCTCTTTCAGCCCCTCCAACATACAGTCCCATGTAAGAATCATCGCTCCCCTCTTTCAGCCCCCTCCAGCATACAGTCCCATGTAAGAATCATCGCTCCCCTCTCTCAGCCTCCTCCAGCATACAGTCCCATGTAATAATCATTGCTCCCATCTTTCAGCCCCTCCAGCATACAGTTCCATGTAAGAATCATCGCTCCCCTCTTTCAGCCACCTCCAGAATACAGTCCCATGTAAGAATCATCGCTCCCCTCTTTCAGCCCCTCCAGCATACAGTCCCATGTAAGAATCATCGCTTCCCTCTTTCAGCCTCCTCCAGCATACAGTCCCATGTAAGAATCATCGCTCCCCTCTTTCAGCCACCTCCAGCATACAGTCCCATGTAAGAATCATCGCTTTATTCTGGAGGTGGCTGAAAGAGCACAGTCCCATGTAAGAATCATCGCTCCCCTCTTTCAGCCCCTCCAGCATACAGTGCCATGTAAGAATCATTGCTCCCCTCTTTCAGCCTCCTCCAGTATACAGTCCCATGTAAGAATCATCGTTCCCTATTTCAGCCTCCTCCAGCATACAGTGCCATGTAATAATCAGCGCTCCCCTGTTTCAGCCTCCTCCAGCATACAGTCCCATCTAAGAATCATCGCTCTCCTCTTTCAGCCCCCTCCAGCATACAGTCCCATGTAAGAATCATCGCTCCCCTCTTTCAGCCTCCTCCAGCATACAGTCCCATGTAATAATCATCGCTCCCTCTTTCAGCCTCCTCCAGTATACAGTCCCATGTAAGAATCATCGCTCCCTATTTCAGCCTCCTCCAGCATACAGTGCCATGTAAGAATCATTGCTCCCCTCTTTCAGCCCCCTCCAGCATACAGTCCCATGTAAGAATCATCACTCCCATCTTTCAGCCTCCTCCAGCATACAGTCCCATGTAAGAATCATTGCTCCCCTCTCTCAGCCCCTCCAGCATACAGTCCCATGTAAGAATCATTGCTCCCCTCTCTCAGACGCTCCAGCATACAGTCCCGTGTAAGAATCATCGCTCCCCTCTCTCAGCCCCCTCCAGCATACAGTCCCATGTAAGAATCATCGCTCCCCTCTCTCAGCCCCCTCCAGCATACAGTCCCATGTAAGAATCATCGCTCCCCTCTTTCAGCCTACTCCAGCATACAGTCCCATATAAGAATCATCGCTCCCCTCTTTCAGCCTCCTCCAGCATAGAGTCCCATGTATGAATCATCCCTCCCTCTTTCAGCCTCCTCCAGCATACAGTCCCATGTAAGAATCAGCGCTCCCTCTTTCAGCCTCCTCCAGCATACAGTCCCATGTAAGAATCATCGCTCCCCTCTTTCAGACTCCTCCAGCATACAGTCCCATGTAAGAATCATCGCAACCCTCATTCAGCCTCCTCCATCATACAGTCCCATGTAAGAATCAGCGCTCCCCTGTTTCAGCCTCCTCCAGCATACAGTCCCATGTAAGAATCAGCGCTCCCTCTTTCAGCCTCCTCCAGCATACAGTCCCATCTAAGAATCATCGCTCCCCTCTTTCAGCCACCTCCAGCATACAGTCCCATATAATAATCAGCGCTCCCCTATTTCAGCCCCTCCAGCATACAGTCCCATGTAAGAATCATTGCTCCCCTCTATCAGCCTCCTCCAGCATACAGTCCCATGTAAGAACCATTGCTCCCCTCTCTCAGCCCCTCCAGCATACAGTCCCATGTAAGAATCATTGCTCCCCTCTCTCAGACCCTCTAGCATACAGTCCCATGTAAGAATCATCGCTCCTCTCTGAGCCCCCTCCAGCATACAGTCCCATGTAAGAATCATCGCTCCCCTTTCAGCCCCCTCCAGCATACAGTCCCAAGTAAGAATCATCGCTCCCCTCTTTCAGCCACCTCCAGCATACAGTCCCATGTAAGAATCATCGCTCCCCTCTTTTAGCCTCCTCCAGCATACAATCCCATCTAAGAATCATCGCTCCCCTCTTTCAGCCTCCTCCTGCATACAGTCCCATGTAAGAATCATCGCTCCCCTCTTTCAGCCACCTCCAGCATACAGTCCCATGTAATAATCAGTGCTCCTCTCTTTCAGCCTCCTCCAGCATACAGTCCATTGTAAGAATCAGCGCTCCCCTCTTTCAGCCTACTCCAGCATACAGTCCTATGTAAGAATCATCGCTCCCCTCTTTCAGCCCCTCCAGCATACAGTCCCATGTAAGAATCATTGCTTCCCTCTTTCAGCCTCCTCCAGCATACAGTCCCATGTAAGAATCATCGCTCCCCTCTTTCAGCCTCCTCCAGCATACAGTCCCATGTAAGAATCATCGCTCCCCTCTTTCAGCCTCCTCCAGCATACAGTCCCATGTAAGAATCATTGCTCCCCTCTATCAGCCTCCTCCAGCATACAGTCCCATGTAAGAATCATTGCTCCCCTCTCTCAGCCCCTCCAGCATACAGTCCCATGTAAGAATCATTGCTTCCCTCTCAGACCCTCCAGCATACAGTCCCATGTAAGAATCATCACTCCCCTCTTACAGCCCCTCCAGCATACAGTCCGATGTAAGAATCATTGCTCCCCTCTTTCAGCCCCTTCAGCATACAGTCCCATGTAAGAATCATCGCTCCCTCTTTCAGCCTCCACCAGCATACAGTCCCATGTAAGAATCATTGCTCCCCTCTTTCAGCCTGATCCAGCATACAGTCCCATATAAGAATCATCGCTCCCCTCCTTCAGCCTCCTCCAGCATACAGTCCCATGTAAGAATCATCGCTCCCCTCTTTCAGCCACCTCCAGCATACAGTCCCATGTAAGAATCATCGCTCCCCTCTTTCAGCCTACTCCAGCATACAGTCCCATGTAAGAATCATTGCTCCCCTCTTTCAGACTCCTCCAGCATACAGTCCCATGTAAGAATCATCGCTCCCCTCTTTCAGCCTCCTCCAGCATACAGTCCCATGTAAGAATCAGCGCTCCCCTGTTTCAGCCTCCTCCAGCATACAGTCCCATGTAAGAATCATCGCTCCCTCTCTCAGCCCCCTCCACCATACAGTCCCATGTAAGAATCATCGCTCCCTCTTTCAGCCTCCTCCAGCATACAGTCCCATGTAAGAACCATTGCTCCCCTCTCTCAGCCCCTCCAGCATACAGTCCCATGTAAGAATCATTGCTCCCCTCTCTCAGACCCTCTAGCATACAGTCCCATGTAAGAATCATCGCTCCTCTCTGAGCCCCCTCCAGCATACAGTCCCATGTAAGAATCATCGATCCCCTTTTAGCCCCCTCCAGCATACAGTCCCATGTAAGAATCATCGCTCCCCTCTTTCAGCCACCTCCAGCATACAGTCCCATGTAAGAATCATCGCTCCCCTCTTTTAGCCTCCTCCAGCATACAATCCCATCTAAGAATCATCGCTCCCCTCTTTCAGCCTCCTCCTGCATACAGTCCCATGTAAGAATCATCGCTCCCCTCTTTCAGCCACCTCCAGAATACAGTCCCATGTAATAATCAGTGCTCCTCTCTTTCAGCCTCCTCCAGCATACAGTCCATTGTAAGAATCAGCGCTCCCCTCTTTCAGCCCCTCCAGCATACAGTCCCATGTAAGAATCATTGCTTCCCTCTTTCAGCCTCCTCCAGCATACAGTCCCATGTAAGAATCATCGCTCCCTCTCTCAGCCCCCTCCACCATACAGTCCCATGTAAGAATCATCGCTCCCCTCTTTCAGCCTCCTCCAGCATACAGTCCCATGTAAGAATCATCGCTCCCTCTTTCAGCCTCCTCCAGCATACAGTCCCATGTAAGAATCATTGCTCCCCTCTATCAGCCTCCTCCAGCATACAGTCCCATGTAAGAATCATTGCTCCCCTCTCTCAGCCCCTCCAGCATACAGTCCCATGTAAGAATCATCGCTCCCCTCTTTCAGCCCCTCCAGCATACAGTCCCATGTAAGAATCATTGCTCCCCTCTCAGACCCTCCAGCATACAGTCCCATGTAAGAATCATTGCTCCCCTCTATCAGCCTCCTCCAGCACACAGTCCCATGTAAGAATCATTGCTCCCCTCTATCAGCCTCCTCCAGCATACAGTCCCATGTAAGAATCATTGCTCCCCTCTCTCAGCCCCTCCAGCATACAGTCCCATGTAAGAATCATTGCTTCCCTCTCAGACCCTCCAGCATACAGTCCCATGTAAGAATCATCACTCCCCTCTTACAGCCCCTCCAGCATACAGTCCGATGTAAGAATCATTGCTCCCCTCTTTCAGCCCCTTCAGCATACAGTCCCATGTAAGAATCATCGCTCCCCTCTTTCAGCCTACTCCAGCATACAGTCCCATGTAAGAATCATTGCTCCCCTCTTTCAGACTCCTCCAGCATACAGTCCCATGTAAGAATCATCGCTCCCCTCTTTCAGCCTCCTCCAGCATACAGTCCCATGTAAGAATCAGCGCTCCCCTGTTTCAGCCTCCTCCAGCATACAGTCCCATGTAAGAATCAGCGCTCCCTCTTTCAGCCTCCTCCAGCATACAGTCCCATCTAAGAATCATCGCTCCCCTCTTTCAGCCACCTCCAGCATATAGTCCCATATAATAATCAGCGCTCCCCTATTTCAGCCCCTCCAGCATACAGTCCCATGTAAGAATCATCGCTCCCTCTTTCAGCCTCCTCCAGCATACAGTGCCATGTAAGAACCATTGCTCCCCTCTCTCAGCCCCTCCAGCATACAGTCCCATGTAAGAATCATTGCTCCCCTCTCTCAGACCCTCTAGCATACAGTCCCATGTAAGAATCATCGCTCCTCTCTGAGCCCCCTCAGCATACAGTCCCATGTAAGAATCATCGATCCCCTTTTAGCCCCCTCCAGCATACAGTCCCATGTAAGAATCATCGCTCCCCTCTTTCAGCCACCTCCAGCATACAGTCCCATGTAAGAATCATCGCTCCCCTCTTTTAGCCTCCTCCAGCATACAATCCCATCTAAGAATCATCGCTCCCCTCTTTCAGCCTCCTCCTGCATACAGTCCCATGTAAGAATCATCGTTCCCTATTTCAGCCTCCTCCAGCATACAGTCCCATGTAATAATCATCGCTCCCTCTTTCAGCCTCCTCCAGTATACAGTCCCATGTAAGAATCATCGTTCCCTATTTCAGCCTCCTCCAGCATACAGTGCCATGTAATAATCAGCGCTCCCCTGTTTCAGCCTCCTCCAGCATACAGTCCCATCTAAAAATCATCGCTCTCCTCTTTCAGCCCCCTCCAGCATACACTCCCATGTAAGAAGCATCGCTCCCCTCTTTCAGCCTCCTCCAGCATACAGTCCCATGTAATAATCATCGCTCCCTCTTTCAGCCTCCTCCAGTATACAGTCCCATGTAAGAATCATCGCTCCCTCTTTCAGCCTCCTCCAGCATACAGTCCCATGTAAGAATCATCGCTCCCTCTTTCAGTCTCCTCCAGCATACAGTCCCATGTAAGAATCATTGCTCCCCTCTTTCAGCCCCCTCCAGCATACAGTCCCATGTAAGAATCATCGCTCCCATCTTTCAGCCTCCTCCAGCATACAGTCCCATGTAAGAATCATTGCTCCCCTCTCTCAGCCCCTCCAGCATACAGTCCCATGTAAGAATCATTGCTCCCCTCTCTCAGACCCTCCAGCATACAGTCCCGTGTAAGAATCATCGCTCCCCTCTCTCAGCCCCCTCCAGCATACAGTCCCATGTAAGAATCATCGCTCTCCTCTCTCAGCCCCCTCCAGCATACAGTCCCATGTAAGAATCATCGCTCCCCTCTTTCAGCCTACTCCAGCATACAGTCCCATATAAGAATCATCGCTCCCCTCTTTCAGCCTCCTCCAGCATACAGTCCCATGTAAGAATCAGCGCTCCCTCTTTCAGCCTGCTCCAGCATACTGTCCCATGTAAGAATCATCGCTCCCCTCTTTCAGACTCCTCCAGTCCCATGTAAGAATCATCGCAACCCTCATTCAGCCTCCTCCAGCATACAGTCCCATGTAAGAATCAGCGCTCCCCTGTTTCAGCCTCCTCCAGCATACAGTCCCATGTAAGAATCAGCGCTCCCTCTTTCAGCCTCCTCCAGCATACAGTCCCATCTAAGAATCATCGCTCCCCTCTTTCAGCCACCTCCAGCATACAGTCCCATATAATAATCAGCGCTCCCCTATTTCAGCCCCTCCAGCATACAGTCCCATGTAAGAATCATCGCTCCCTCTTTCAGCCTCCTCCAGCATACAGTCCCATGTAAGAATCATTGCTCCCCTCTATCAGCCTCCTCCAGCATACAATCCCATGTAAGAACCATTGCTCCCCTCTCTCAGCCCCTCCAGCATACAGTCCCATGTAAGAATCATTGCTCCCCTCTCTCAGACCCTCTAGCATACAGTCCCGTGTAAGAATCATCGCTCCTCTCTGAGCCCCCTCCAGCATACAGTCCCATGTAAGAATCATCGCTCCCCTTTCAGCCCCCTCCAGCATACAGTCCCATGTAAGAATCATCGCTCCCCTCTTTCAGCCACCTCCAGCATACAGTCCCATGTAAGAATCATCGCTCCCCTCTTTTAGCCTCCTCCAGCATACAATCCCATCTAAGAATCATCGCTCCCCTCTTTCAGCCTCCTCCTGCATACAGTCCCATGTAAGAATCATCGCTCCCCTCTTTCAGCCACCTCCAGCATACAGTCCCATGTAATAATCAGTGCTCCTCTCTTTCAGCCTCCTCCAGCATACAGTCCATTGTAAGAATCAGCGCTCCCCTCTTTCAGCCTACTCCAGCATACAGTCCTATGTAAGAATCATTGCTCCCCTCTCTCTGCCCCTCCAGCATACAGTCCCATGTAAGAATCATTGCTCCCCTCTCAGACCCTCCAGCATACAGTCCCATGTAAGAATCATTGCTCCCCTCTATCAGCCTCCTCCAGCATACAGTCAAATGTAAGAATCATTGCTCCCCTCTATCAGCCTCCTCCAGCATACAGTCCCATGTAAGAATCATTGCTCCCCTCTCTCAGCCCCTCCAGCATACAGTCCCATGTAAGAATCATTGCTCCCCTCTCAGACCCTCCAGCATACAGTCCCATGTAAGAATCATCACTCCCCTCTTTCAGCCCCTCCAGCATGCAGTCCGATGTAAGAATCATTGCTCCCCTCTTTCAGCCCCTCCAGCATACAGTCCCATGTAAGAATCATCGCTCCCTCTTTCAGCCTCCTCCAGCATACAGTCCCATGTAAGAATCATCGCTCCCTCTTTCAGCCTCCTCCAGCATACAGTCCCATGTAAGAATCATCGCTCCCCTCTTTCAGCCTCCTCCAGCATACAGTCCCATGTAAGAATCAGCGCTCCCCTGTTTCAGCCTCCTCCAGCATACAGTCCCATGTAAGAATCATTGCTCCCCTCTCTCAGCCCCTCCAGCATACAGTCCCATGTAAGAATCGTTGCTCCCCTCTCAGACCCTCCAGCATACAGTCCCATGTAAGAATCATTGCTCCCCTCTATCAGCCTCCTCCAGCATACAGTCAAATGTAAGAATCATTGCTCCCCTCTATCAGCCTCCTCCAGCATACAGTCCCATGTAAGAATCATTGCTCCCCTCTATCAGCCTCCTCCAGCATACAGTCAAATGTAAGAATCATTGCTCCCCTCTATCAGCCTCCTCCAGCATACAGTCCCATGTAAGAATCATTGCTCCCCTCTTTCAGCCCCTCCAGCATACAGTCCGATGTAAGAATCATTGCTCCCCTCTTTCAGCCCCTCCAGCATACAGTCCCATGTAAGAATCATCGCTCCCTCTTTCAGCCTCCTCCAGCATACAGTCCCATGTAAGAATCATCGCTCCCTCTTTCAGCCTCCTCCAGCATACAGTCCCATGTAATAATCATCGCTCCCTCTTTCAGCCCCCTCCAGCATACAGTCCCATGTAAGAATCATTGCTCCCCTCTTTCAGCCTCCTCCAGCATACAGTCCCATGTAAAAATCAGCGCTCCCCTGTTTCAGCCTCCTCCAGCATACAGTCCCATGTAAGAATCAGTGCTCCCTCTTTCAGCCTCCTCCAGCATACAGTCCCATCTAAGAATCATCGCTCCGCTCTTTCAGCCACCTCCAGCATACAGTCCCATATAATAATCAGCGCTCCCCTATTTCAGCCCCTCCAGCATACAGTCCCATGTAAGAATCATCGCTCCCTCTTTCAGCCTCCTCCAGCATACAGTCCCATGTAAGAACCATTGCTCCCCTCTCTCAGCCCCTCCAGCATACAGTCCCATGTAAGAATCATTGCTCCCCTCTCTCAGACTCTCTAGCATACAGTCCCATGTAAGAATCATCGCTCCCCTTTCAGCCCCCTCCAGCATACAGTCCCATGTAAGAATCATCGCTCCCCTTTCAGCCCCCTCCAGCATACAGTCCCATGTAAGAATCATCGCTCCCCTCTTTCAGCCACCTCCAGCATACAGTCCCATGTAAGAATCATCGCTCCCCTCTTTTAGCCTCCTCCAGCATACAATCCCATCTAAGAATCATCGCTCCCCTCTTTCAGCCTCCTCCTGCATACAGTCCCATGTAAGAATCATCGCTCCCCTCTTTCAGCCACCTCCAGAATACAGTCCCATGTAATAATCAGTGCTCCTCTCTTTCAGCCTCCTCCAGCATACAGTCCATTGTAAGAATCAGCGCTCCCCTCTTTCAGCCCCTCCAGTATACAGTCCCATGTAAGAATCATTGCTTCCCTCTTTCAGCCTCCTCCAGCATACAGTCCCATGTAAGAATCATCGCTCCCTCTCTCAGCCCCCTCCACCATACAGTCCCATGTAAGAATCATCGCTCCCCTCTTTCAGCCTCCTCCAGCATACAGTCCCATGTATGAATCATCCCTCCCTCTTTCAGCCCCCTCCAGCATACAGTCCCATGTAAGAATCATCGCTCCCCTCTTTCAGCCTCCTCCAGCATACAGTCCCATGTAAGAATCATCGCTCCCCTCTCTAAGCCCCTCCACCATACAGTCCCATGTAAGAATCACAGCTTCGCTCTTTCAGCCTCCTCCAGCATACAGTCCCATGTAATAATCAGCGCTCCATCTTTCAGCCTCCTCCAGCATACAGTCCCATGTAAGAATCATCGCTCCCTCTTTCAGCCTCCTCCAGTATACAGTCCCATGTAAGAATCATCGCTCCCTCTTTCAGCCTCCTCCAGCATACAGTCCCATGTTAGAATCATCGCTCCCCTCTTTCAGCCACCTCCAGCATACAGTCCCATGTAAGAATCATCGCTCCCCTGTTTTAGCCTCCTCCAACATACAGTCCCATCTAAGAATCATCGCTCCCCTCTTTCAGCCACCTCCAGAATACAGTCCCATGTAATAATCAGCGCTCCCCTCTTTCAGCCTCTTCCAGCATACAGTCCCATGTAGGAATCATCGCTCTTCTCCCTCAGCCCCTCCAGCATACAGTCCGATGCAAGAATCATTGCTCCCCTCTTTCAGCCCCTCCAGCATACAGTCCCAGGTAAGAATCATCGCTCCCCTCTTTCAGCCCCTCCAGCATACAGTCCCATGTAATAATCAGCGCTCCCCTCTTTCAGCCCCCTCCAGCATACATTCCCATGTAATAATCAGCGCTTCCCTCTTTCAGCCCCCTCCAGCATACAGTCCCATATAAGAATCATCGCTCCCCTCTTTCAGCCTCCTCCAGCATAGAGTCTCATGTATGAATCATCCCTCCCTCTTTCGGCCTCCTCCAGCATACAGTCCCATGTAAGAATCAGCGCTCCCCTCTTTCAGCCTCCTCCAGCATACAGTCCCATGTAAGAATCATCGCTCCCTCTTTCAGCCTCCTCCAGCATACAGTCCCATGTAATAATCATCGCTTACTCTTTCAGCCTCCTCCAGTATACAGTCCCATGTAAGAATCATCGCTCCCCTCTTTCAGCCTCCTCCAGCATAGAGTCTCATGTATGAATCATCCCTCCCTCTTTCGGCCTCCTCCAGCATACAGTCCCATGTAAGAATCAGCGCTCCCCTGTTTCAGCCTCCTCCAGCATACAGTCCCATCTAAGAATCATTGCTCTCCTCTTTCAGCCCCCTCCAGCATACAGTCCCATATAAGAATCATCGCTCCCCTCTTTCAGCCTCCTCCAGCATAGAGTCCCATGTATGAATCATCCCTCCCTCTTTCAGCCTCCTCCAGCATACAGTCCCATGTAAGAATCAGCGCTCCCTCTTTCAGCCTCCTCCAGCATACAGTCCCATGTAAGAATCATCGCTCCCCTCTTTCAGACTCCTCCAGCATACAGTCCAATGTAAGAATCATCGCTCCCCTCTTTCAGCCTCCTCTAGCATACAGTCCCATGTAAGAATCAGCGCTCCCCTGTTTCAGCCTCCTCCAGCATACAGTCCCATGTAAGAATCAGCGCTCCCTCTTTCAGCCTCCTCCAGCATACAGTCCCATCTAAGAATCATCGCTCCCCTCTTTCAGCCACCTCCAGCATACAGTCCCATATAATAATCAGCGCTCCCCTATTTCAGCCCCTCCAGCATACAGTCCCATGTAAGAATCATCGCTCCCTCTTTCAGCCTCCTCCAGCATACAGTCCCATGTAAGAATCATTGCTCCCCTCTATCAGACTCCTCCAGCATACAGTCCCATGTAAGAAATTATTGCTCCCCTCTCTCAGCCCCTCCAGCATACAGTCCCATGTAAGAATCATTGCTCCCTTCTCTCAGACCCTCTAGCATACAGTCCCATGTAAGAATCATCGCTCCTCTCTGAGCCCCCTCCAGCATACAGTCCCATGTAAGAATCATCGCTCCCCTTTCAGCCCCCTCCAGCATACAGTCCCCATGTAAGAATCATCGCTCCCCTCTTTCAGCCACCTCCAGCATACAGTCCCATGTAAGAATCATCGCTCCCCTCTTTTAGCCTCCTCCAGCATACAATCCCATCTAAGAATCATCGCTCCCCTCTTTCAGCCTCCTCCTGCATACAGTCCCATGTAAGAATCATCGCTCCCCTGTTTCAGCCACCTCCAGCATACAGTCCCATGTAAGAATCAGCGCTCCCTCTTTCAGCCTCCTCCAGCATACAGTCCCATCTAAGAATCATCGCTCCGCTCTTTCAGCCACCTCCAGCATACAGTCCCATATAATAATCAGCGCTCCCCTATTTCAGCCCCTCCAGCATACAGTCCCATGTAAGAATCATCGCTCCCTCTTTCAGCCTCCTCCAGCATACAGTCCCATGTAAGAACCATTGCTCTCCTCTCTCAGCCCCTCCAGCATACAGTCCCATGTAAGAATCATTGCTCCCCTCTCTCAGACTCTCTAGCATACAGTCCCATGTAAGAATCATCGCTGCTCTCTGAGCCCCCTCCAGCATACAGTCCCATGTAAGAATCATCGCTCCCCTTTCAGCCCCCTCCAGCATACAGTCCCATGTAAGAATCATCGCTCCCCTCTTTCAGCCACCTCCAGCATACAGTCCCATGTAAGAATCATCGCTCCCCTCTTTTAGCCTCCTCCAGCATACAATCCCATCTAAGAATCATCGCTCCCCTCTTTCAGCCTCCTCCTGCATACAGTCCCATGTAAGAATCATCGCTCCCCTCTTTCAGCCACCTCCAGAATACAGTCCCATGTAATAATCAGTGCTCCTCTCTTTCAGCCTCCTCCAGCATACAGTCCATTGTAAGAATCAGCGCTCCCCTCTTTCAGCCTACTCCAGCATACAGTCCTATGTAATAATCATCGCTCCCCTCTTTCAGCCCCTCCAGCATACAGTCCCATGTATGAATCATTGCTTCCCTCTTTCAGCCTCCTCCAGCATACAGTCCCATGTAAGAATCATCGCTCCCTCTCTCAGCCCCCTCCACCATACAGTCCCATGTAAGAATCATCGCTCCCCTCTTTCAGCCTCCTCCAGCATACAGTCCCATGTATAAATCATCCCTCCCTCTTTCAGCCCCCTCCAGCATACAGTCCCATGTAAGAATCATCGCTCCCCTCTTTCAGCCTCCTCCAGCATACAGTCCCAGGTAAGAATCATCGCTCCCCTCTCTAAGCCCCTCCACCATACAGTCCCATGTAAGAATCACAGCTTCCCTCTTTCAGCCTCCTCCAGCATACAGTCCCATGTAATAATCAGCGCTCCCTCTTTCAGCCTCCTCCAGCATACAGTCCCATGTAAGAATCATCGCTCCCTCTTTCAGCCTCCTCCAGTATACAGTCCCATGTAAGAATCATCGCTCCCTCTTTCAGCCTCCTCCAGCATACAGTCCCATGTTAGAATCATCGCTCCCCTCTTTCAGCCACCTCCAGCATACAGTCCCATGTAAGAATCATCGCTCCCCTGTTTTAGCCTCCTCCAACATACAGTCCCATCTAAGAATCATCGCTCCCCTCTTTCAGCCACCTCCAGAATACAGTCCCATGTAATAATCAGCGCTCCCCTCTTTCAGCCTCTTCCAGCATACAGTCCCATGTAGGAATCATCGCTCTTCTCCCTCAGCCCCTCCAGCATACAGTCCCATGCAAGAATCATTGCTCCCCTCTTTCAGCCCCTCCAGCATACAGTCCCAGGTAAGAATCATCGCTCTCCTCTTTCAGCCCCTCCAGCATACAGTCCCATGTAATAATCAGCGCTCCCCTCTTTCAGCCCCCTCCAGCATACAGTCCCATGTAATAATCATCGCTCCCTCTCTCAGCCCCCTCCACCATACAGTCCCATGTAAGAATCATCGCTCCCCTCTTTCAGCCTCCTCCAGCATACAGTCCCATGTATGAATCATCCCTCCCTCTTTCAGCCTCCTCCATCATACAGTCCCATGTAAGAATCAGCGCTCCCCTCTTTCAGCCTCCTCCAGCTTACAGTCCCATGTAAGAATCATCGCTCCCCTCTTTCAGCCTTCTCCAGCATACAGTCCCATGTAAGAATCATTGCTCCCCTCTATCAGCCTCCTCCAGCATACAGTGCCATGTAAGAATCATTGCTCCCCTCTCTCAGCCCCTCCAGCATACAGTCCCATGTAAGAATCATTGCTCCCCTCTCAGACCCTCCAGCATACAGTCCCATGTAAGAATCATCACTCCCCTCTTTCAGCCCCTCCAGCATACAGTCCGATGTAAGAATCATTGCTCCCCTCTTTCAGCCCTCCAGCATACAGTCCCATGTAAGAATCATCGCTCCCTCTATCAGCCTCCTCCAGCATACAGTCCCATGTAAGAATCATTGCTCCCCTCTCTCAGCCCCTCCAGCATACAGTCCCATGTAAGAATCATCGCTCCCCTCTTTCAGCCCCTCCAGCATACAGTCCCATGTAAGAATCATTGCTTCCCTCTTTCAGCCTCCTCCAGCATACAGGCCCATTTAAGAATCATCGCTCCCCTCTTTCAGCCCCTCCAGCATACAGTCCCATGTAAGAATCATTGCTCCCCTCTCTCAGCTCCTCCAGCATACAGTCCCATGTAAGAATCATCGCTCTCTCTCTCAGCCCCCTCCACCATACAGTCCCATGTAAGAATTATCGCTCCCCTCTTTCAGCCACCTCCAGCATACTGTCCCATGTAAGAATCATCGCTCCCCTCTTTCAGCCACCTCCAGCATACAATCCCATCTAAGAATCATCGCTCCCCTCTTTCAGCCTCCTCCTGCATACAGTCCCATGTAAGAATCATCGCTCCCTCTCTCAGCCCCCTCCACCATACAGTCCCATGTAAGAATCATCGCTCCCCTTTCAGCCCCCTCCAGCATACAGTCCCATGTAAGAATCATCGCTCCCCTCTTTCAGCCACCTCCAGCATACAGTCCCATGTAAGAATCATCGCTCCCCTCTTTTAGCCTCCTCCAGCATACAATCCCATCTAAGAATCATCGCTCCCCTCTTTTAGCCTCCTCCAGCATACAATCCCATCTAAGAATCATCGCTCCCCTCTTTCAGCCTCCTCCTGCATACAGTCCCATGTAAGAATCATCGCTCCCTCTCTCAGCCCCCTCCACCATACAGTCCCATGTAAGAATCATCGCTCCCCTTTCAGCCCCCTCCAGCATACAGTCCCATGTAAGAATCATCGCTCCCCTCTTTCAGCCACCTCCAGCATACAGTCCCATGTAAGAATCATCGCTCCCCTCTTTTAGCCTCCTCCAGCATACAATCCCATCTAAGAATCATCGCTCCCCTCTTTTAGCCTCCTCCAGCATACAATCCCATCTAAGAATCATCGCTCCCCTCTTTCAGCCTCCTCCTGCATATAGTCCCATGTAAGAATCATCGCTCCCTCTCTCAGCCCCCTCCACCATACAGTCCCATGTAAGAATCATCGCTCCCCTTTCAGCCCCCTCCAGCATACAGTCCCATGTAAGAATCATCGCTCCCCTCTTTCAGCCACCTCCAGCATACAGTCCCATGTAAGAATCATCGCTCCCCTCTTTTAGCCTCCTCCAGCATACAATCCCATCTAAGAATCATCGCTCCCCTCTTTCAGCCTCCTCCTGCATACAGTCCCATGTAAGAATCATCGCTCCCCTCTTTCAGCCACCTCCAGCATACAGTCCCATGTAAGAATCAGTGCTCCTCTCTTTCAGCCTCCTCCAGCATACAGTCCATTGTAAGAATCAGCGCTCCCCTCTTTCAGCCTACTCCAGCATACAGTCCTATGTAAGAATCATCGCTCCCCTCTTTCAGCCCCTCCAGAATACAGTCCCATGTAAGAATCATTGCTTCCCTCTTTCAGCCTCCTCCAGCATACAGTCCCATGTAAGAATCATCGCTCCCTCTCTCAGCCCCCTCCACCATACAGTCCCATGTAAGAATCATCGCTCCCCTCTTTCAGCCTCCTTCAGCATACAGTCCCATGTATGAATCATCCCTCCCTCTTTCAGCCTCCTCCATCATACAGTCCCATGTAAGAATCAGCGCTCCCCTCTTTCAGCCTCCTCCAGCATACAGTCCCATGTAAGAATCATCGCTCCCCTCTTTCAGACTCCTCCAGCATACAGTCCCATGTAAGAATCATTGCTCCCCTCTATCAGCCTCCTCCAGCATACAGTGCCATGTAAGAATCATTGCTCCCCTCTCTCAGCCCCTCCAGCATACAGTCCCATGTAAGAATCATTGCTCCCCTCTCAGACCCTCCAGCATACAGTCCCATGTAAGAATCATCACTCCCCTCTTTCAGCCCCTCCAGCATACAGTCCCATGTAAGAATCATTGCTCCCCTCTATCAGCCTCCTCCAGCATACAGTCCCATGTAAGAATCATTGCTCCCCTCTCTCAGCCCCTCCAGCATACAGTCCCATGTAAGAATCATCGCTCCCCTCTTTCAGCCCCTCCAGCATACAGTCCCATGTAAGAATCATTGCTTCCCTCTTTCAGCCTCCTCCAGCATACAGGCCCATGTAAGAATCATCGCTCCCCTCTTTCAGCCCCTCCAGCATACAGTCCCATGTAAGAATCATTGCTCCCTCTTTCAGCCTCCTCCAGCATACAGTCCCATGTAAGAATCATTGCTCCCCTCTCTCAGCACCTCCAGCATACAGTCCCATGTAAGAATCATCGCTCCCCTCTTTTAGCCTCCTCCAGCATACAATCCCATCTAAGAATCATCGCTCCCCTCTTTCAGCCTCCTCCTGCATACAGTCCCATGTAAGAATCATCGCTTCCCTCTTTCAGCCACCTCCAGCATACAGTCCCATGTAATAATCAGTGCTCCTCTCTTTCAGCCTCCTCCAGCATACAGTCCATTGTAAGAATCAGCGCTCCCCTCTTTCAGCCTACTCCAGCATACAATCCTATGTAAGAATCATCGTTCCCCTCTTTCAGCCCCTCCAGAATACAGTCCCATGTAAGAATCATTGCTTCCCTCTTTCAGCCTCCTCCAGCATACAGTCCCATGTAAGAATCATCGCTCCCTCTCTCAGCCCCCTCCACCATACAGTCCCATGTAAGAATCATCGCTCCCCTCTTTCAGCCTCCTCCAGCATACAGTCCCATGTATGAATCATCCCTCCCTCTTTCAGCCTCCTCCAGCATACAGTCCCATGTAAGAATCATCGCTCCCTCTCTCAGCCCCCTCCACCATACAGTCCCATGTAAGAATCATCGCACCCCTCTTTCAGCCACCTCCAGCATACAGTCCCATGTAAGAATCATCGCTCCCCTCTTTTAGCCTCCTCCAGCATACAATCCCATCTAAGAATCATCGCTCCCCTCTTTCAGCCTCCTCCTGCATACAGTCCCATGTAAGAATCATCGCTCCCTCTTTCAGCCACCTCCAGCATACAGTCCCATGTAAGAATCAGTGCTCCTCTCTTTCAGCCTCCTCCAGCATACAGTCCATTGTAAGAATCAGCGCTCCCCTCTTTCAGCCTACTCCAGCATACAGTCCTATGTAAGAATCATCGCTCCCCTCTTTCAGCCCCTCCAGAATACAGTCCCATGTAAGAATCATTGCTTCCCTCTTTCAGCCTCCTCCAGCATACAGTCCCATGTAAGAATCATCGCTCACTCTCTCAGCCTACTCCAGCATACAGTCCTATGTAAGAATCATCGCTCCCCTCTTTCAGCCCCTCCAGAATACAGTCCCATGTAAGAATCATTGCTTCCCTCTTTCAGCCTCCTCCAGCATACAGTCCCATGTAAGAATCATCGCTCCCTCTCTCAGCCCCCTCCACCATACAGTCCCATGTAAGAATCATCGCTCCCCTCTTTCAGCCTCCTTCAGCATACAGTCCCATGTATGAATCATCCCTCCCTCTTTCAGCCTCCTCCATCATACAGTCCCATGTAAGAATCAGCGCTCCCCTCTTTCAGCCTCCTCCAGCATACAGTCCCATGTAAGAATCATCGCTCCCCTCTTTCAGACTCCTCCAGCATACAGTCCCATGTAAGAATCATTGCTCCCCTCTATCAGCCTCCTCCAGCATACAGTGCCATGTAAGAATCATTGCTCCCCTCTCTCAGCCCCTCCAGCATACAGTCCCATGTAAGAATCATTGCTCCCCTCTCAGACCCTCCAGCATACAGTCCCATGTAAGAATCATCACTCCCCTCTTTCAGCCCCTCCAGCATACAGTCCCATGTAAGAATCATTGCTCCCCTCTATCAGCCCCTCCAGCATACAGTCCCATGTAAGAATCATCGCTCCCCTCTTTCAGCCCCTCCAGCATACAGTCCCATGTAAGAATCATTGCTTCCCTCTTTCAGCCTCCTCCAGCATACAGGCCCATGTAAGAATCATCGCTCCCCTCTTTCAGCCCCTCCAGCATACAGTCCCATGTAAGAATCATTGCTCCCTCTTTCAGCCTCCTCCAGCATACAGTCCCATGTAAGAATCATTGCTCCCCTCTCTCAGCACCTCCAGCATACAGTCCCATGTAAGAATCATCGCTCCCCTCTTTTAGCCTCCTCCAGCATACAATCCCATCTAAGAATCATCGCTCCCCTCTTTCAGCCTCCTCCTGCATACAGTCCCATGTAAGAATCATCGCTTCCCTCTTTCAGCCACCTCCAGCATACAGTCCCATGTAATAATCAGTGCTCCTCTCTTTCAGCCTCCTCCAGCATACAGTCCATTGTAAGAATCAGCGCTCCCCTCTTTCAGCCTACTCCAGCATACAATCCTATGTAAGAATCATCGTTCCCCTCTTTCAGCCCCTCCAGAATACAGTCCCATGTAAGAATCATTGCTTCCCTCTTTCAGCCTCCTCCAGCATACAGTCCCATGTAAGAATCATCGCTCCCTCTCTCAGCCCCCTCCACCATACAGTCCCATGTAAGAATCATCGCTCCCCTCTTTCAGCCTCCTCCAGCATACAGTCCCATGTATGAATCATCCCTCCCTCTTTCAGCCTCCTCCAGCATACAGTCCCATGTAAGAATCATCGCTCCCTCTCTCAGCCCCCTCCACCATACAGTCCCATGTAAGAATCATCGCACCCCTCTTTCAGCCTCCTCCAGCATACAGTCCCATGTATGAATCATCCCTCACTCTTTCAGCCTCCTCCATCATACAGTCCCATGTAAGAATCAGCGCTCCCCTCTTTCAGCCTCCTCCAGCATACAGTCCCATGTAAGAATCATCGCTCCCCTCTTTCAGCCTCCTCCAGCATACAGTCCCATGTAAGAATCATTGCTCCCCTCTTTCAGCCCCCTCCAGCATACAGTCCCATGTAAGAATCATCGCTCCCATCTTTCAGCCTCCTCCAGCATACAGTCCCATGTAAGAATCATTGCTCCCCTCTCTCAGCCCCTCCAGCATACAGTCCCATGTAAGAATCATTGCTCCCCTCTCTCAGACCCTCCAGCATACAGTCCCGTGTAAGAATCATCGCTCCCCTCTCTCAGCCCCCTCCAGCATACAGTCCCATGTAAGAATTCTCGCTCCCCTCTCTCAGCCCCCTCCAGCATACAGTCCCATGTAAGAATCATCGCTCCCCTATTTCAGCCACCTCCAGCATACAGTCCCATATAAGAATCATCGCTCCCCTCTTTCAGCCTCCTCCAGCATAGAGTCCCATGTATGAATCATCCCTCCCTCTTTCAGCCTCCTCCAGCATACAGTCCCATGTAAGAATCAGCGCTCCCTCTTTCAGCCTCCTCCAGCATACAGTCCCATGTAAGAATCATCGCTCCCCTCTTTCAGACTCCTCCAGCATACAGTCCAATGTAAGAATCATCGCTCCCCTCTCTCAGCCTCCTCCAGCATACAGTCCCATGTAAGAATCAGCGCTCCCCTGTTTCAGCCTCCTCCAGCATACAGTCCCATGTAAGAATCAGCGCTCCCTCTTTCAGCCTCCTCCAGCATACAGTCCCATCTAAGAATCATCGCTCCCCTCTTTCAGCCACCTCCAGCATACAGTCCCATATAATAATCAGCGCTCCCCTATTTCAGCCCCTCCAGCATACAGTCCCATGTAAGAATCATCGCTCCCTCTTTCAGCCTCCTCCAGCATACAGTCCCATGTAAGAATCATTGCTCCCCTCTATCAGCCTCCTCCAGCATACAGTCCCATGTAAGAATTATTGCTCCCCTCTCTCAGCCCCTCCAGCATACAGTCCCATGTAAGAATCATCGCTCCTCTCTGAGCCCCCTCCAGCATACAGTCCCATGTAAGAATCATCGCTCCCCTCTTTCAGACACCTCCAGCATACAGTCCCATGTAAGAATCATCGCTCCCCTCTTTTAGCCTCCTCCAGCATACAATCCCATCTAAGAATCATCGCTCCCCTCTTTCAGCCTCCTCCTGCATACAGTCCCATGTAAGAATCATCGCTCCCCTGTTTCAGCCACCTCCAGCATACAGTCCCATGTAAGAATCATCGCTCCCCTATTTCAGCCACCTCCAGCATACAGTCCCATATAAGAATCATCGCTCCCCTCTTTCAGCCTCCTCCAGCATACAGTCCCGTGTAAGAATCATCGCTCCCCTCTCTCAGCCCCCTCCAGCATACAGTCCCATGTAAGAATTCTCGCTCCCCTCTCTCAGCCCCCTCCAGCATACAGTCCCATGTAAGAATCATCGCTCCCCTATTTCAGCCACCTCCAGCATACAGTCCCATATAAGAATCATCGCTCCCCTCTTTCAGCCTCCTCCAGCATAGAGTCCCATGTATGAATCATCCCTCCCTCTTTCAGCCTCCTCCAGCATACAGTCCCATGTAAGAATCAGCGCTCCCTCTTTCAGCCTCCTCCAGCATACAGTCCCATGTAAGAATCATCGCTCCCCTCTTTCAGACTCCTCCAGCATACAGTCCAATGTAAGAATCATCGCTCCCCTCTCTCAGCCTCCTCCAGCATACAGTCCCATATAAGAATCAGCGCTCCCCTGTTTCAGCCTCCTCCAGCATACAGTCCCATGTAAGAATCAGCGCTCCCTCTTTCAGCCTCCTCCAGCATACAGTCCCATCTAAGAATCATCGCTCCCCTCTTTCAGCCACCTCCAGCATACAGTCCCATATAATAATCAGCGCTCCCCTATTTCAGCCCCTCCAGCATACAGTCCCATGTAAGAATCATCGCTCCCTCTTTCAGCCTCCTCCAGCATACAGTCCCATGTAAGAATCATTGCTCCCCTCTATCAGCCTCCTCCAGCATACAGTCCCATGTAAGAATTATTGCTCCCCTCTCTCAGCCCCTCCAGCATACAGTCCCATGTAAGAATCATCGCTCCTCTCTGAGCCCCCTCCAGCATACAGTCCCATGTAAGAATCATCGCTCCCCTCTTTCAGCCACCTCCAGCATACAGTCCCATGTAAGAATCATCGCTCCCTCTTTCAGCCTCCTCCAGCATACAGTCCCATCTAAGAATCATCGCTCCGCTCTTTCAGCCACCTCCAGCATACAGTCCCATATAATAATCAGCGCTCCCCTATTTCAGCCCCTCCAGCATACAGTCCCATGTAAGAATCATCGCTCCCTCTTTCAGCCTCCTCCAGCATACAGTCCCATGTAAGAACCATTGCTCTCCTCTCTCAGCCCCTCCAGCATACAGTCCCATGTAAGAATCATTGCTCCCCTCTCTCAGACTCTCTAGCATACAGTCCCATGTAAGAATCATCGCTCCTCTCTGAGCCCCCTCCAGCATACAGTCCCATGTAAGAATCATTGCTCCCCTTTCAGCCCCCTCCAGCATACAGTCCCATGTAAGAATCATCGCTCCCCTCTTTCAGCCACCTCCAGCATACAGTCCCATGTAAGAATCATCGCTCCCCTCTTTTAGCCTCCTCCAGCATACAATCCCATCTAAGAATCATCGCTCCCCTCTTTCAGCCTCCTCCTGCATACAGTCCCATGTAAGAATCATCGCTCCCCTCTTTCAGCCACCTCCAGAATACAGTCCCATGTAATAATCAGTGCTCCTCTCTTTCAGCCTCCTCCAGCATACAGTCCATTGTAAGAATCAGCGCTCCCCTCTTTCAGCCTACTCCAGCATACAGTCCTATGTAATAATCATCGCTCCCCTCTTTCAGCCCCTCCAGCATACAGTCCCATGTAAGAATCATTGCTTCCCTCTTTCAGCCTCCTCCAGCATACAGTCCCATGTAAGAATCATCGCTCCCTCTCTCAGCCTCCTCCAGCATACAGTCCCATGTATGAATCATCCCTCCCTCTTTCAGCCCCCTCCAGCATACAGTCCCATGTAAGAATCATCGCTCCCCTCTTTCAGCCTCCTCCAGCATACAGTCCCATGTAAGAATCATCGCTCCCCTCTCTAAGCCCCTCCACCATACAGTCCCATGTAAGAATCACAGCTTCCCTCTTTCAGCCTCCTCCAGCATACAGTCCCATGTAATAATCAGCGCTCCCTCTTTCAGCCTCCTCCAGCATACAGTCCCATGTAAGAATCATCGCTCCCTCTTTCAGCCTCCTCCAGTATACAGTCCCATGTAAGAATCATCGCTCCCTCTTTCAGCCTCCTCCAGCATACAGTCCCATGTTAGAATCATCGCTCCCCTCTTTCAGCCACCTCCAGCATACAGTCCCATGTAAGAATCATCGCTCCCCTGTTTTAGCCTCCTCCAACATACAGTCCCATGTAAGAATCATCGCTCCCCTCTTTCAGCCACCTCCAGAATACAGTCCCATGTAATAATCAGCGCTCCCCTCTTTCAGCCTCTTCCAGCATACAGTCCCATGTAGGAATCATCGCTCTTCTCCCTCAGCCCCTCCAGCATACAGTCCCATGCAAGAATCATTGCTCCCCTCTTTCAGCCCCTCCAGCATACAGTCCCAGGTAAGAATCATCGCTCCCCTCTTTCAGCCCCTCCAGCATACAGTCCCATGTAATAATCAGCGCTCCCCTCTTTCAGCCCCCTCCAGCATAGAGTCCCATGTAATAATCATCGCTCCCTCTCTCAGCCCCCTCCACCATACAGTCCCATGTAAGAATCATCGCTCCCCTCTTTCAGCCTCCTCCAGCATACAGTCCCATGTATGAATTATCGCTCCGCTCTTTCAGCCACCTCCAGCATACAGTCCCATATAATAATCAGCGCTCCGCTCTTTCAGCCACCTCCAGCATACAGTCCCATGTAAGAATTCTCGCTCCCCTCTCTCAGCCCCCTCCAGCATACAGTCCCATGTAAGAATCAGCGCTCCCTCTTTCAGCCTCCTCCAGCATACAGTCCCATCTAAGAATCATCGCTCCGCTCTTTCAGCCACCTCCAGCATACAGTCCCATGTAAGAATTCTCGCTCCCCTCTCTCAGCCCCCTCCAGCATACAGTCCCATGTAAGAATCATCGCTCCCCTCTTTCAGCCACCTCCAGCATACAGTCCCATATAAGAATCATCGCTCCCCTCTTTCAGCCTCCTCCAGCATAGAGTCCCATGTATGAATCATCCCTCCCTCTTTCAGCCTCCTCCAGCATACAGTCCCATGTAAGAATCAGCGCTCCCTCTTTCAGCCTCCTCCAGCATACAGTCCCATGTAAGAATCATCGCTCCCCTCTTTCAGACTCCTCCAGCATACAGTCCAATGTAAGAATCATCGCTCCCCTCTTTCAGCCTCCTCCAGCATACAGTCCCACGTAAGAATCAGCGCTCCCCTCTTTTAGCCTCCTCCAGCATACAATCCCATCTAAGAATCATCGCTCCCCTCTTTCAGCCTCCTCCTGCATACAGTCCCATGTAAGAATCATCGCTCCCCTCTTTCAGCCACCTCCAGAATACAGTCCCATGTAATAATCAGTGCTCCTCTCTTTCAGCCTCCTCCAGCATACAGTCCATTGTAAGAATCAGCGCTCCCCTCTTTCAGCCTACTCCAGCATACAGTCCTATGTAATAATCATCGCTCCCCTCTTTCAGCCCCTCCAGCATACAGTCCCATGTAAGAATCATTGCTTCCCTCTTTCAGCCTCCTCCAGCATACAGTCCCATGTAAGAATCATCGCTCCTCTCTGAGCCCCCTCCAGCATACAGTCCCATGTAAGAATCATCGCTCCCCTTTCAGCCCCCTCCAGCATACAGTCCCATGTAAGAATCATCGCTCCCCTCTTTCAGCCACCTCCAGCATACAGTCCCATGTAAGAATCATCGCTCCCCTCTTTTAGCCTCCTCCAGCATACAATCCCATCTAAGAATCATCGCTCCACTCTTTCAGCCTCCTCCTGCATACAGTCCCATGTAAGAATCATCGCTCCCCTCTTTCAGCCACCTCCAGAATACAGTCCCATGTAATAATCAGTGCTCCTCTCTTTCAGCCTCCTCCAGCATACAGTCCATTGTAAGAATCAGCGCTCCCCTCTTTCAGCCTACTCCAGCATACAGTCCTATGTAATAATCATCGCTCCCCTCTTTCAGCCCCTCCAGCATACAGTCCCATGTAAGAATCATTGCTTCCCTCTTTCAGCCTCCTCCAGCATACAGTCCCATGTAAGAATCATCGCTCCCTCTCTCAGCCCCCTCCACCATACAGTCCCATGTAAGAATCATCGCTCCCCTCTTTCAGCCTCCTCCAGCATACAGTCCCATGTATGAATCATCCCTCCCTCTTTCAGCCCCCTCCAGCATACAGTCCCATGTAAGAATCATCGCTCCCTCTTTCAGCCTCCTCCAGTATACAGTCCCATGTAAGAATCATCGCTCCCTCTTTCAGCCTCCTCCAGCATACAGTCCCATGTTAGAATCATCGCTCCCCTCTTTCAGCCACCTCCAGCATACAGTCCCATGTAAGAATCATCGCTCCCCTGTTTTAGCCTCCTCCAACATACAGTCCCATGTAAGAATCATCGCTCCCCTCTTTCAGCCACCTCCAGAATACAGTCCCATGTAATAATCAGCGCTCCCCTCTTTCAGCCTCTTCCAGCATACAGTCCCATGTAGGAATCATCGCTCTTCTCCCTCAGCCCCTCCAGCATACAGTCCCATGCAAGAATCATTGCTCCCCTCTTTCAGCCCCTCCAGCATACAGTCCCAGGTAAGAATCATCGCTCCCCTCTTTCAGCCCCTCCAGCATACAGTCCCATGTAATAATCAGCGCTCCCCTCTTTCAGCCCCCTCCAGCATACAGTCCCATGTAATAATCATCGCTCCCTCTCTCAGCCCCCTCCACCATACAGTCCCATGTAAGAATCATCGCTCCCCTCTTTCAGCCTCCTCCAGCATACAGTCCCATGTATGAATCATCCCTCCCTCTTTCAGCCTCCTCCATCATACAGTCCCATGTAAGAATCAGCGCTCCCCTCTTTCAGCCTCCTCCAGCATACAGTCCCATGTAAGAATCATCGCTCCCCTCTTTCAGCCTCCTCCAGCATACAGTCCCATGTAAGAATCATTGCTCCCCTCTATCAGCCTCCTCCAGCATACAGTGCCATGTAAGAATCATTGCTCCCCTCTCTCAGCCCCTCCAGCATACAGTCCCATGTAAGAATCATTGCTCCCCTCTCAGACCCTCCAGCATACAGTCCCATGTAAGAATCATCACTCCCCTCTTTCAGCCCCTCCAGCATACAGTCCGATGTAAGAATCATTGCTCCCCTCTTTCAGCCCTCCAGCATACAGTCCCATGTAAGAATCATCGCTCCCTCTATCAGCCTCCTCCAGCATACAGTCCCATGTAAGAATCATTGCTCCCCTCTCTCAGCCCCTCCAGCATACAGTCCCATGTAAGAATCATCGCTCCCCTCTTTCAGCCCCTCCAGCATACAGTCCCATGTAAGAATCATTGCTTCCCTCTTTCAGCCTCCTCCAGCATACAGGCCCATGTAAGAATCATCGCTCCCCTCTTTCAGCCCCTCCAGCATACAGTCCCATGTAAGAATCATTGCTCCCTCTTTCAGCCTCCTCCAGCATACAGTCCCATGTAAGAATCATTGCTCCCCTCTCTCAGCTCCTCCAGCATACAGTCCCATGTAAGAATCATCGCTCCCTCTCTCAGCCCCCTCCACCATACAGTCCCATGTAAGAATTATCGCTCCCCTCTTTCAGCCACCTCCAGCATACTGTCCCATGTAAGAATCATCGCTCCCCTCTTTTAGCCTCCTCCAGCATACAATCCCATCTAAGAATCATCGCTCCCCTCTTTCAGCCTCCTCCTGCATACAGTCCCATGTAAGAATCATCGCTCCCTCTCTCAGCCCCCTCCACCATACAGTCCCATGTAAGAATCATCGCTCCCCTTTCAGCCCCCTCCAGCATACAGTCCCATGTAAGAATCATCGCTCCCCTCTTTCAGCCACCTCCAGCATACAGTCCCATGTAAGAATCATCGCTCCCCTCTTTTAGCCTCCTCCAGCATACAATCCCATCTAAGAATCATCGCTCCCCTCTTTTAGCCTCCTCCAGCATACAATCCCATCTAAGAATAATC